>NW_008752047.1:290789-308457 GCF_000715545.1 Opisthorchis viverrini | reverse complement strand
TAGTATAGTACATATAGTATCGCAGTACACTTTTTTGTTTATGGGCTGCGGTGAATACAATACAACGTGACATCGTCTCGGAGGTAAGTCCGTCCGGAAGGCCGTCGCCCACGAGAAACCCAAACGTTCACTCCCCACACCACAACGGTGGTATCTCCTGGGCATTACCGTTTTGTGTTTTTCTTAGGTAGCTTTGATCGCATTATGTTAGACAATTTAGAATGATGGCAGGGAATCTGTCTAAAGGGATATCTGGGAGTGTTCCCTCTGACCCGTGGGCTGGGTCAGAGGGGGCTACACATGAGTTAGTTAGTATCATTGTCGTGTACTCGTCGTTGTCAAGCATCTGCCTGTGTTCTCCTTCAGATGTGAATGCGTCTACTGTGTATCTTATCTTTCTTGTCTTTATCTTTTCGTCCTGTCCAGACCGTTCCCTCTTTTGAACCGATTCCCTTACCCTACTACTCGCTTCCAACTCAACTTCCAACGGTCAGCGTAGACAAACTGAAGCAATCCACAAAAGACCCGACTGAAGCGCCCACCAGTTCTGCTGCAGATAAGCCACAACCACCTCCGGTCACCTCGTATGACTTGATTTCAAAGGCCCTGGATGAGTTGGAACTCCTTAAACCAGAGGTTGATGCATTTGCATGTGAGTATTTGTTCGTTTAGCGCCCTTTAGGTCACAGATCTATCACTCTCTTTTGCTATCTGTTTGTGTGTGAACCAACTAGTTTTCGAAACAGTGCCATTAGTCTCCATGCTTTCGCAATATACCACTGTTTTCTCTGCAGTTCCATACAAACTACGACTCTACAAGCTGTTCATCAGAAGTGAACCGCCTCCATTTGCTTCAGTGTTTTTCATCAAGACAGACTGCACAACTCCTCGTTGGTTTGATCCACTGATTGACGAACTGCCAGGGAATTGCACACCATAAATTCTGGGCATAAAATGAGGATAAACAAACCACCAAGGAATACGGAGGAGTACCAAATGCTGCTCGAAGGCTCAGCTATGGCGGTACATGTGTTGGACATAGGACATAGAATAGATCTGGAGAATGCGGAACTTTTAAGACGGGGACTGTGATTCACGCCACAGCTGCTGATAGCCGAGGCGGCGGAAACAAACAAGCATCACAGCACGAACAGAATCGAGAGTGTGGAACTGGCGAGCTTATTGAAGGCGGTCTTAGATAAGCCGAGTTGACACGTAACTGTTTACGGTCGTCAATGCATGTAGAATCATTAGCAAAGACAGGGGAAAGGGGGTGGAAATTCCAACGCGACCAAAGTTGGGTTGAGCACTAGCTCATCCACGCAGACACACGAAAAGCGTAAACGACATTCAAGAGGGGTCATCACGTAAACCGATCCGGAAGAACTAGATCTTAAGCTGGACCCAAATCCGTGTAGGTTTCCCCATCACCTTAACACTTGGTGACCCACACTAATACACAGAATCCCTTGGCAAACACCGAACACAGATCTAGCTTGACTAAGCTCATCGGTTCTCCTTCCGCCTTAAATCTCGCTTCTGAATTGACAACTATCGACCTTTAGTTGGCTTTAGGAAGTCCCCAACCTGTTTCTTCTGGTCTTATTCCCTCGGGTACAGAGCATTCAAGTGGATACACGGTTGTGGTCTTACCTATGGTATGCGAATGTCTATTGATTTCGTTCAGTTTGACAAGCCAACCCGGAAACCGAGGCCAATCCACTATTTTTGTTTCGAAGTCTCTGCCCTAGGTGCATCTTATGAGTGATGCAGGCTTTTCCCATGAACAGTGGGTCTCAGCTGCTTGCGTTTCATTTGACAATCATGGGTTAGGGGCGAGATGGCTTGTTAAAGTTGTTAAAGCGCGAAGTTACTGACCGGATGGTCCGTGGTTCGAATTCGACCTCCGCCTCTCGACTTCCCCTGTCTAAGCTTGGGCAACCTGGCAGTATCCCGGCCCTCGTGCTTCCTTCGGGTGGCATGGCTGCTAGACACCAAAAGGGTGCTACAGCTGAACAATTTTATATATTTATTATCATGGGATGGTTGATAGCCTCAGAGCTGTCCCTCACTCTCGGGCCTTGTTTGCTCGGTTGTCTACCGGGTACTGCAGATTCATTCAGTTGTGAATGTGGCTCACCACAAACCACACGTGATATTATCTACTTTGCGCGGAGTTCCGTTGAAGAAGTAAATCTAGTAAATCCAGAAGCAGATGCCAGCTCACCATACATAGTTCACAAGCGTCTTACTGAATGTTGCGCCGAACGGGTCATGGTGTACAGGATAAAATGACGGAATGAAGTGCTTGCTTGTATGCAGTTTTATATATATAATTGCATTCAGACTTGCTGTGACGAAGACACTAGACAGATAACATCTGCAGACAAACAAGTTTATCTCAACTTCCTTCGTCCAACTTTAGGCACTCCCGATCCGCCTCAGGTGTCTACACTGACTGACCAGGCCGTACTGCTTTTCACTCCATATCGTCAGTAGTGTGTTCTAATCTCATTCTTTTTTGCAGCACCCGAAAAAGATAAACAATACATCTATCTCGAGGATCGACTGGACAAATTAGTTTCCAAAATTGACCAGATCGAGGCTGATGGCGACGAAGATGTGCGAAATAAACGGCGGGAGGCGATAAAACAAGTCCTTGGAACGATTACTTTGTTAGAACAGAAACTTGCCACAGCCAAATCATCATCGAACTCGTGTAAGTCTGACACGCAAGCAGAACCTGATTCGACTACCTTGTCAGATCCCGAAACATCTATAGTACCGACAACCACTGAACCCAGTGTCTGATACGTTTACTGTTCCACTTATCCCCGAGTTCTCCAGTGGACTGAAATGCTTCTTATTTGAAAACAGAAATGCGAAGTTGACCTTGTTGTTGTTTTTAACCTCCACGTTCGTTCGCTGCTTACACTCATTGACTGACTTTCGGAATCCGAGGAAGATGTTGAAAACATCTGTATACAATTCTAGGTGCTCAAAAGTTTGTTTGACTGGATTCGTCTTTTCCTTCCTCATAGTCACTCGGTGCCTGATAGACCGTGCCTTTCTTTCTCTTCTATTCAAGCTATATTTCCTTGCCTCTTCATATCTTATAATAAACTGACTTGAACCGATAAAATCCTTTCATATTCTTTTTGTTGTCGTGGTGGAACGAGTTGTTGTGTCTTGATGTTGTGACTCCACACTGCATCTTCAAAAGTAGGATAATTCGCTCATCTGATCACCCAATCTGCAAGTTGAGTTTCCTTACGAATATGCCCAGGTGTTTACCTGCGTTTGGCGCACCCATCATTGCACCAACAACAGACGTCCCTCTGCTTTTCAGGATAGGGTACAGATCACAAGTGCAATCTCTTGGGTATCAAAATACACCGGTGGAACTGGGTCAGATGATCATTAGTGCATGTTGCCTCCAATCGACTCATATGCTCTGAAGCAAGCATAGTGCTAGTGGTGAGCTCACACGGATAAGCCAAGGTAGGAGACAACGGACGTTATCCTTCGGTATGAATATGCTGCTCATCGGTCAGTCGGACATATATGACTACTGTTTCTTAATCAATTGAACACAGCAGAAACGATAAATTTGCACGACCTTGAGTCAGCTTGGCACGTACTTCATATTTGATGGGTAAGTATACTAGAAGCGCGAGATGGCCCAAGTGGTTAGGGCGCGAATTTACTAACCGGAATGTCCGTGGTTCGAAACCGACCTCTGTCTAGTCTTGGGCGACCTGGCAGTATTCCAGCCTTCGTGGAACCTTCGTGTGGCATGACAGGCACCGAAAGGGTGCTACAGCTGAACCAAGTGTACTAGCCAATGAAAGGGACTTCTGTTGAAACAGCAATATCGAGATTCATTGCCGAACCTCTTAATGAAAAAAGCGCTTCAATACCTCGAATGAAACATGAGGCCCCTTCTGTGCAGCACATTCAGTTGACGAATATCATAGGCAAGAGAGTCTCCCGTGAAAATCCAGTTGTCGAAACCTCAAGATTTTTTACAATCATGGCACACAAACCTATCCTTAGAAGGGCAAATTGAAAGAAGAGGATCATACATTGTCTTTTACTAGATAAAATACAAAAAATAGCAAAGATGAAATTGTATACATCAGAAAAGTGTTCGTAAGAAGAAATGGGCATGAAGCGGCCGTAGCAAGGCGAAACCCGCCGTCACTAACTCCGTGTATGAAAATCAATAGTCATCGACGTAATCTTGAAAAACTGAAGACCTTGTCGCTTGAATGCACAGTGACTGAAGGAGATAGAATATTCTAGAACATACTCAATCAACCAAAATCTAGATGTTCAGCCTTCCGAGCAAATGATTATCAACACAAACGGAACCTTGTAAACGGTAGCGTTACGGTATAACCAACAGAGCAAAATCTCCCGGTTTCGTTGCCGAGAGATGAAGCACAAAAGTGGTCTGTATGCTAACTAGTCAGTCAGTCAAACAAATGGGCTGTTCCCCCCCCCCCCTCCCAAAAAAATCAATCGTACTCACTGGTGGTCTCCGACCAGCAGAATCTGTTTACACGCGGCTACAACCTACCTCAACGTCTACGAATCAATACGAACTGTTTGCAATACACTTGCCAAACTCAATGAAGCGCTAAGTCATCAGTCCACATATTTGCGCAACCAATTCCCTCATGCGTATCAAACATATCTGAGTATTGAACACCACTAAGACTTTTTGAATCATTCACAGAACGCAGTCACGCTCTCTGGAGACTTGCTATGAATGTAGCGATTTCTAACAGCTTATCTGATCCTCGGCAGAAACACGCTTTTCACATGCATAAACTTTCATGCTATAACCCTCCGCAGACAGACATTATCACACAGATCAAAATGAATTCCTCTCTAGTCGTAGTGCCTGGCACTCTGTTAGTGGTCTCAGGCCAGTTTGAGTCTGTCCTGCACAGAATGACGGATTTCATGATCGCCGTGCGTGTAGTTACTTCAGGGGGAAAGATAAACTGTACTCGCAAAGATGACGTATCCCATTTCCCTTCTATGTGGCCATCAAACGCTGTCTAACTTGAGTAACTTTCAAACCAAATGCTCCTTGTATGAGTTTGTTTCAGTATTTCGAGGTAGCTTTTACGCACACTTTGGAGGAGCGACCGAATCAGATCACTTCAACTGCTTCACTCCCATTACAGAGGGACTCATGATTCGAAAGAGTTCTTGATGTGGAATCAGAGAAGCTCCTCGATTTGTTAGAACATCATAATTGAAAAAAACCTGACGTAGATCGTGTAATCGACAGGGCTTCAAGGTACCAGTCCATAGGAACATTTTTTCTGTCACCATAAAGAGTTACAGAGCAATGCCTATGAAATCTAGCTTCCATTTTCCTCATCCGGTCGTCCTAACGACCAAGCTGCTTTTATATCAGCATCGCAGAAGTAGTAAAATCAAGATGAAAACGTCTTCTGTTGATGTGATTTTACTAAAATTTTACCCCTCTCCCTCTCTGTTCAATCCCGAAGTTTAGTGAAAATGTAAGTCTCTAACCAATACGGTATGACTTTCATCAGGAAAAATTTGCCGCCTTTACGCAGACAGCTAAACCTATTTGACCGAATTCCCTAGTATCCTCAATCCCCGAAATTCAGTGAAACTGCGCATTTGGCCGGTTGGAGTTAGAAGACACAGAGCTCTTTAGGGATTCCACGACTTTTTACACGGTTATGAAAAGACTGTCCGACTGGGAATGTGTTTGAAAAAATATGGAATATTTTAAAAATTGGTCCGTTATTTTTAAAAATGAATGACAACATGAGTAGTGATGTCGAACAAGAATTGCCTTGACCGCCAGATGCGGTCAAACAATGACATTGGCAGCGTACTATAAAAGCCATTACCAGCAAACTCAGCTGCGCTGGTCAGTGCCGTCTTCCTGGATGGGGACCCCGAGACGGGCCATATCAATGGTTAGAGACATTGTGAGACGGCCCCAGTCGCGCCCTCGGTGGTGCTCATGCATCCAAGCTATTGCCTTCAATACATCGCTCCCTTCCTCCAATTCCCCAATTCCTCCACTTAATAGTCCACCTACAGTGCTGCATTTACGCACCAATTTATCAGCTCTCGTCTCCAATGCGCAGCTACCTACCTCACCTCTCCGAATCATCGGTGAACGAAACTGTTGCAGCTGCAATCACTGTACGACAAGCAAGCGGTTATTACAGCCGACAAGGATGATGATGGTGATGATGAATATAGTCAATAAAGCTGTTTGTACGATTTTAAAAGCAGATGGGTTTATCAGAATTGTATGGTTTGGGTGGGGATTGCTAGTGTCAGCCAGCGGTAATCGATTACTTTCGCCAAACTCAATGGGTATCCAAGCGTGAGAACGTTTTCGAGATTGTTTATGGCGCGAGATGATTTGGGAAACGAAGGGCTGTAACTCTTATCTAATCGGCCATTTGGATACCTTGACAGAGAATGCAGGAATTCCAGCGGTTGTAAATATGAGGACCAAATGCTATGTGTTTGTTGTCAGTGGTGTCTTCGTAGCCAGATATCTAAGTGTTTGAGGTTGGAAACCCCTGAACCAGCTGTTTATATGTTGTGTCATCCGCTGACCATCAAAGCTCTGTTGCCAGTATCTCAGTTCAACGGTAATCTTAAATCCGGAATGTCAACTCAGCATCTACTTCTCGAGCCTATTTTTGTACTGACTTGACAGGTATATCAGATCGCAGCGCCATTTATCCTGGTTTGATGGCAGGCAGCTACCAAGAGCCCAAATTCATTTGTCACCTACAGCCCAATGGGAAATGTCGACTACGGTTTTTTGGGAGCACCAGTGGTCGAGACATATCACAGTAAGCCGCAAGGTTGACCATAACCAATCTGGATAGCCTGACTGAGCAGCACTCAGACGGCTTTGAGTGGCTATATGTGGGCGATTTTCTAGTAAATATATGTCGCTACATAGTTCCTCACGTTGATGGTCCATGCAGGAACGAATCCCGTAAATGTTCTCGATCTCCCAAGGTGGACATTTGTATACCGGTACACCAGACAGAATTGTGAGCCAGTTTTCCACCATCTGAGATGACCGGAAAATCCGTTATATTATCTGAAAAAAGTATACTACCAGAAAGAAGCAAGGCGGAAAAGAGCGGGTCACGTATGCTGGTTAGAGTGCCCTGATACTATGTGTACAAGCTATGTCGGACTCGACCTTACAGACAGGTACTAGGGCCTGGAACATACCATATTTTCAGTTTTTTCACCACTCGTAATGCCCTGTTTCCTTCGGTGTCTTTTAGTTTTCGGTCCATTGTGTGCGTGTGTATAGGGGATAGAACTGTCTACTTAGGATACGTTTATAGTGATGCCTCTACTGTGAGCCTCTTGATATTATCTCTGTCTGTCAGTTTACCTTGTCTCATCACTTTGTAAGGAAAAGATTGTTGAGATTTGGAGACATATTTTATATGTCAGTTGCTTTGGAACACAAATTTCCAGTGAATTAAGATAAGTTTACTGACGTGATATCTCACAGTACCGGCGAAAGATGCATTCTCTCAAAATAGACAGCACGCGATCTGACTGAGTTTTCTAGTCTGGTGATAAAAAGTATTTGACGCGACCAATCGAATGCCTATCTAGTCTACAGGACAATCAATAGTTCATTTGGTCCGCCTGTAGTAGTGCGATAGCAATAGTCCTCTTTCAACAGGAACAGAAAGTGACGAGCGTTAAAGTTTTTGGATCCCGTCGTCGGCTTAGACAGTTGGTTGTCCGTGAAACTCAAATCTCATTAAATGGATGCTGTACGGTGGTCTACAGGGCCGTTGAGCGACTGGACAGATGGTGTCATGTGACTAGGGCAGACTCAGCCCGTGGCTCTTGACAGTGTAGTAAAGGATTTGGCAGTAGTATACTGACTATTTTTACTGAGTTGAACCAACGCCATTGGATCGACACTGTCTGTCCACAAGACACTCAGCTGGTAATAAGAAACGACGCGTTTGAATTGATCACGCAACCGGTGTCAATAAGCTGTGATGCAACCGAGCCCTTCGGTCTAGTGACGTTTCGATAAGAGAAACGAGAACGGGATAAGGGATATACAGCTTTACCCTGAATGAAGACCATTATCTCGTCTCAGAGTTCAGCAGAGTTTGTCACGAAAACCAAGAACGCAAAGTTTCAACCGGAAACGTACATTGTAGCAACTGGACTAAGCAGCCATTGAGTGCGTCTGCCAACAGGGAGACTTGCTTCTTAGTAACGTTAATGACAAATGACTGGATAGGGCATTCAGATGCATCCTTGGCTATACCCCTCCATTTGGTGGTTGATCTGTTCGCCGAGCCTAACAGTTAGTTTGCAAATCCACCCAACCCCGTGCTGTAGTCACCTAGATGTGTAAGTCCAAGCTACTTGCCCAGATCAGCAAACAGCTCAACGGCTACCTGACCAACCGCGAACGCACACACCAGAGCTGCAAATGTTCCGGTACATTTCCTATAAGCCTCTCTGGATGAGTACGTTCTGAGTACGTTAGCGATGTGCTTCATTTCGGAGTCCAGTATATTCGCAGAGCAGATTCGTTAAAGTTTAAATCGGAGTTGGTTTCTGCCTCAATGACACGAAACTGTAAAAGTCCGTGTGGTACTCCGTTCATATGGGCTTTTATAAACAGACCACTGAACTGAACCTGTCGATGGTCGGAATAATTGAACGTCCAACAAGTGGAATGCATAATTTATTTCTGTTTCAAAAATAAACTTGAATGGAGGGATAAGCCGGATTAAAAACATTCAGGAGGGCGAGATTTTGAAAACGTCATTGTGCAGCATCTGAGTTCTTTTTGAAGGTGTGGGAGTATTCAAGCCTACCTGATGAGCCCCAAGAAGGGCGAAGAGTTTTCAGCAACTTGTGAGTAGTTTCCTTCATGAAAATATACTGCGATATCTCGAATATCGTGCTAACTGAATCATGAGGGAGCCCAATATTCAGCTGGAGAACGTCATAAACGAGAGATTCAATTGAGTCTCTCGTGAAAACCAAATTGATTCGCGATTGAGTGTATTTCTCGAAAACAGTCCAATCTGGTTTCAAGTAGAACATAAGGGTGACGGAAACTCGGGGACTGAGCCTACCTGATGAACCCCAAGAAGGGCCTAACCGGTCGTGGGCTGTCGAAGAGTTTTCAGTAACCTTGTGAACAGTTTCCTTCATGAAAATATTTAAGCAGACCTTTTTATTGTCCATCGCGATTCCAATCTTTACAACAGTTCGGTGTTCGAAATCAGCCAGTTCATACTTAACAAGCCATAGGTTTAGGGAACAAGTTTTTTTCAAAACGGTTGTGGTCTCGAAACCCAGTAGTTCGAAGTCATCTGGGGAACACCAAGTGAACGAAATAATTCCTACCGAAAAAGAGGCCAGAATCGAATTGTAACGGTACGTGGAAAGGGCTGTTTCTAGGAAAGTAACTTTGACAGCAATATTAAAGTGTGAGCATACATCTCCCCGCAAATACGGTTTACGCCAGAATCGAATTGTAACGGTACGTGGAAGGGGCTGTTTCTAGGATAGTAACTTCGACAGCAATATTAAAGTGTGAGCATACATTTCCCCGCAAATACGGTTTAGAGCACGTGGTGCTCTTCGCTGGTCGTTTTCACGGCGAATTAAAAAGTACCTAAGCTATGAGACAACAAACGTACACCTCCGTACCGCCAACTTGGAGAACTGTTGAAGTGTCCAAATGGAATTCTGGGAGGGAGAAATTTAAGCGGGGCTGACGTTCATCTACGCCGATAAGACACTGAGACAGGATTTATCATGAATGCAGCGTACCAGTGAAAATAACGATTAACACATTCTATTATAGGCTTCGTTATTTCTTGGCCAAACATCTCATCGTGACTGTGCACTGGGTTTGTGTTTCCAAAGACCTGATAAACTATAAAATCCTGCAATTGAACATACCAAATTAGTTTGCAGATGAGTGTATATTCGCTAATTTTGTGCAATTTGGTTTCAAGTAGAACATAAGGTTGACGGAAACCCGGGGACTGCGCCTACCTGATGAGCCCCAAGTAGGTCGAAACCGGTCGTGGGCTGTCGATGGATTTTCAGCAACCTTATGAGTAGTACATTACAAAGATATACATGTATCGCGATATTTCAAATATCGTAGCGACTGAAACATGAGGCGGCCTGGTTCAGCACATTCAGTTGCCTGAGAACATCCTAAACGAGATATTCAACTGGGTTCCAGGTGAGTCTCTCGAAAGAACCAAATTAGTTTGCAAATGAGTGTACATTCGCTAATATCACCATCCATTTTCTTCATGAAACAAGATCACAATTCAGTGTTAAATACACCAATACGCCTAGAGGTTCCATGCTGTCTTTCATTCGGTAGCCCTCGTCAAAATCCGCAGCTGCTTTCAAAACTTTACAGTGGGTTCCCGGACTATCCTCGTATGCGGGTCCTCAAAACCCTGGGGTATGATGTTAACTTGCAGTCTTTCCTGGCCTGAACTCGCTCAGTTTGTTTCCAAAGGAATAAAACGTCCCACTTCGCACTCTTCGAGTCTAAAAATTCCCCACGTTCCCGTGACTGTACGCCTCTCAACTACATTGTCTCCCTCTTTGGTCCCTCAATCTTAGAAAGATTTCGTCTTTCTTTTGAACAGATTTCCAAATATAACGGACTTTCTCAGATTTCCTTGTTGTTTGTGATGACATGTCATGGTAATTGGTTGTTGACAGTCCTATCTGAAAGTCACTGTCTCGTATTCTGATCTTATGAGAGCCAACTCAACCTCCAATAGATTAGCAAGATCAAGGTCAAGAGAACTACCACACACCGCAACACCGGTTTCCCATGGTCGGTCAAACTGTTCGTTAAGCGAAGATCAAGGTCAAGAGAACTACCACACACCGCAACACTGGTTTCCCATGGTCGGTCAAACTGTTCGCAGAATACTTACCGCAGGCGATTTCTAAGGTTAATGTTGACTTGATTTGACGGTCCATGCACTTGCAACAATATCTGGATTTCATAAACGAACACTACCGATACTCTTTCAAACCAATGTACCTAAATAATGGTGGCTCGGCTAGGTTATTTGACCAGGTGGCATTTGGTCTGTTCGTCCAGCTTGGCAATTGAATTGAACAAGTCTCGTCACCGTGCGAAAAGACACCTTCAGTGCGCGGTTGGGTGAACACCATTACGGAGGTACGAGTCGGACCCACCTAAAATATAATAGGAAAACGCTACGAGTCGGACCCACCTAAAATATAATAGTAAAACGTAAACACATGTTTTTAACGTGGCGGTGCTAAGATTAAATCACCGTTCTCAGAACAACTTGCTCGGGGGCGAGGGAGGCAGCCTAAGCTGGCTTGTAAACGTGTACCTGTAAGGTGGCAGAAGGATGGGTGTGAACAACTTCAAATTTATTGTTGATCTTTCCCAGAGATACATACACAGGGCTGGCACTGTGATAATCCATTCAAACAAAACAAAAAACTCTCCAGGTAATTAACAGAACATATCGACATTTACTGTTAGTTTTCAAATTTGACGTTCTCGATACTGTGGAATCAGCGAAAACCCAGTTAAGTCCACAGTGAATGGCGTACAGTAAGTAGTCAGAGGTCCCATCTACGACGATTTCGTTCAGCAACAGTTAGTTAAATTTGATGGCAATCTACCGACGGCCAGTGCTTTCTACATGTCATGTGACCGGTAGCAGAATGATGGCGTTTTTACCTGTCATTACGTCCAAGCTTCAGTGCACTGATCGAAAGGGTGAGACTCTGAGACCCAGACGGCGTGGTCTGAACCAGGTGAATTGCAGGGCAGGACTCGATAGAATCCGAGACAGACATGTTACGAGCATCGCAATCGCTACACCACTCATTCACAGGCCAACTAAAGTTTTCCAACATAAGCGCACAGTGACGCATTTCCTGCCAAGTCAGTTTGCTCAGAGTTATCTACCGGCAGCAGAGTTAAACATGCATCCATAACACTAGTGAGGGCTTGAGCAAAATAACGATTAGAAACCTGAGGTTACAAGGAATGAATTTCGTTGGACGTACAAACGTCCTGGGTTACAGAACCGTGTTAACATACGAATGAAGCCCTCTCATTGGGTCAGATCTTAGTTTTCGGACGCTGCAACCAGCGATCGATTCATCTGAAAGTCAGCGAAAGATCCGCAGTTGGAGGAAAGAGTCATCCGAATAGTATGAACTAACTGGGGGAACCAAGCTCCCATTATACCCGATGTTAAATCACAAAACAACACTCAAAGAATGCAGGTCCAACTGTCTCTGAATCGCAACACCTAACTAATTACCCAAACCAGAGAAACGAAGGAAAAAACGGAACAACTGGTATTACGTAAGGGCACTGTTCAACAACAAAAAAGAACATACGTGCACAAGAAGACCGGCCATAAACCACCTTCTGTACAGAGTCTCAGGTATGAAAGGTGAAAACAAAAGAAAAAGCGAAAGAAAACAGGAAAAAGAGGAAATAATTGCTGAGTTACCATATACGCATTCTGCTGCTCATGTTGTCTATTTAGAACCGACATAAAATGTACAACACGATGGCAAGAACACCGAAGCAACCGTGGGGATACCCGCGAAAACGATAAAAACGGATCGGCATAAGCGGATAAGAACGACGTTGATTCATAAAGCAAGTGTTAATCAGGCCGGATAAAAGCGACGTACGGAGGAATTGGGGTCGAAGTGTGATCACAGTCGAAAAATCAACAGAAATTATAATATCCATAGTGACAATTAAACTGCAAAACAGGAAAGTAAATGCGTGCGCCTCATTCTGAACGTGATGTGTGCATATCTGTCACTTTGCCCCGACCCAAGCGGGAAGGTCTGATGTGGCTCTACAGCAAGCCAGTACTGAGGAGCACATTCAGTTCTCAAGCTAGTCACCCAATAACCGCTCCAAGCTGTTGGACAATGGCGCTAAGAGATCGATAGGAATGGGGGTGGCGCTAACAGTTTCGTGCTTCACCCCGTTGGGACATGCAGCGTACATAGGTGATTGGGAAGAGACCACGACGCCAAGGTTGATTGAATATGGCTCCTTCCTAGAAGCAAAAGACGAAAAAAGAACAACGATTTGGCGACACCAAAGACAACTCCCAGATAGGACAAGCGAAGTAAACTGAATCCGCTTCGTGTTGGACAAGATGAATGAATGATTCGTGAAGGCAACGTGATAAACCGTGACAAATGAAAAAATGGAATTTCCAAATATGAGCTTATTATTACGAAAGCATGTCACCGACTGAGGTCGGTTGTGCAGCGACAATTCATATGAAGGAAAAAGCATTGCAACGATGGGTGAAACGCTTGTGCGCGGTAAACGCGACAACTGCTGATGATATGCAAGTACAATTGAAAAGCTCAACCACAAGAGTCAAAATACTGAACCTATCTACAAGAAAACTGAAGAAATCATGGCAACGTTTGGCTCTCAGTTACGGAGTTCCTTTACAGTAGTCCCGATGTCCAACTGAGACCATCAGAATTAGACGGAGCAGATCATAGTTTCTCCGTTTGACCACCAAGTCAAACCGTGATTACCTTCAGGTCTGGATCAAGCCAGAGTTGATTAGTAGCGCAACACAACTGGCTTTTTGAAACGCTGAACGTCTTTGGTCCATTTTACACAGACCACTAGAAATGACCATTAATCAGAAAAGACTGCGGAAGTGAACTATTAAATTGGTAAAATTCTCCGGGAAATTTAACTACTTAAGAGCAGCCAAACGTTATTCTAACTTTTACGATCCTATCGTAATGGATAAACTTTCCAGATTAAACACATTCTACATTCATAATTATCAACTTCTAACCCAGGTCTCCCAGATTCATCACCATCATCATCATTGTCAGCTGTTATAACAACGTACTTATCGTACAGTGATTGCAGCTGCCACGATTTCGTCCGCCAATGATTCGGGGAGGTGAAGTAGGTAGCTGTGCACTGGAGGCGGGAGCTGATAAAGTAGTGCGTAAATGCAGCACTGTTAAATGGGGGGATTGGGAAGGGAGCTATGCATTGAGAGCAATAGCTTGGATGAATGAGCGCCATTGAGGGCACGACTGGGCCATGTCTGACAGTGCAACTAACCATTGATATGGCCCTTTTCGGGGTCCCCATCCAGAAAGACGGCGGTGACCAGCGCATCTGACTTTGCTGGTATTAACTTTCATACTTCGCTGCCAAGTCATTGTTTGACCGCCTCTGGCTCTCTTCCACCCTTCACGTGGTTGTGCGAAAAGAGCCCTTGGAAGAAGTCGGTCGACTGGCATACGCAGCACGTGGCCAAGCTAGCGCAACCTATGCAGTGTGATCAGTTCATCTATCGAGGGCGAGTTATTTCTCCCGAACACCATTCGACGTACTTCAGCATTGCTGAGCCAGTGTTTCCACCAAATTCGGGCAATGCTCCGAAGATATTGATGGTCAAACGGTGAAATTCTTGACGTCCTCGGCGCGCAGCGGCCAGGTTTCTGATCCATATAGTAATATGGAGCGCACCGCAGCATTGTAAACTCGACCCATCAGAGAGAAGCTGATGTCGCACCTACGCCACAGGTGACGCAGGTTCACAAAAGCTGCTCTGGTCTTCCCTATCAGATCCTCCACGAGGATTGCGAAATGTCGTGACCAAAGCATTCACATAACTCTCGTTTGAATGGTGCTCCGTCTGTTCTGATACAATTATTTTGGGGAGTCCACACGAAATAAGGAGCAGTGGACTCAAGTATCGCCCTTTTAAGAAACCACCGAGGCGGAGGACCGTTCAAACGAGTGATGTGTACGTGCGGTCTAAAAATCCCACAGCCATCTCCAAGTTATCAGATTTGCTGACAGACTTTAACACACGGTCCAAGACACAGAATCATTTCTATTCACTCCCGTTCGCCTTGCGAACAAATTTGTTTAATGTCCGAGGTAAACAATGAAACCCGCCAATAAAAGTGAAGCATGGTCCGCCTGATGAAGCTCAGTCCGAACGAAGCCCCTAGTGAACTGCTTTTGAAAACTGACAGCATTCTGCAATTGTGTGACAAACAGTGGTTTGCCTCTGAGACCCGATGCAGACATGTGAAACCTGCATTTTTACTCCACTGCAGACATTAGACACTTGGATGTAGGTGGATACTTAGTGAACGTTAGAAAAAAATCAATTACAGAAAACTCTTATACGGCTCTTTTTTGAGCCATTTTCCTTATGAGAATATACTGCGATATCTCGAGTATCGTACCAACTGAAATATTCGACGACCTGGTGAAGCACACTGGGTTGAAGAATATCATGAACAAGAGATTCAGCTAAGTTTCAGGGGAGTCTCCCGTGAAAATCCCATTGGTATACAAATGGGTGTATTTGTGAACAAACTTCTTTCATGTGATGTGAGTCAACTGATCACAGAAGAACAGAAACCTATGCCATCAACTTAAGGTCAATAGGCCCCACGGTTGATAGGGATTTGATTGAGCTTAATAAGTCAAAAATGGCTCAGGTAACGAGGCACATTGGTTCCAATGACCGCAACTTTGTTCAATGAGGATACGACGCGGTGTGAGTGGACAACAACTAAGAACGGGTGGTAATCACTCGATAAGTTCGTTGGTGAGGAATTGAGACTGGAAGAGCTACACACTGAAGCTGTGAACGTCACCGGTTGTCCGAGTAAACAAGCTAAGCTATTCCATGAAATTCACTGTGTCTCGCCCCGGGGTCCCCATCCAGTAAAACGATAGTCATTATCGTGAGTGATTCTTCTTACTGGAGTTTTAAAGCTCCGCTGCTAAGTTATGACGCTGAGATAGAAACGAATTAGAAATAGATTAAATGCCGTGCTTTGTAGGGTTGATACTACTTCGATATATTGTTATCTCGGATGCCTCTATTGGTTGCTGATCAAGGGGCCGTCGATCTCGCGATTAGCTTGCAAGCGTTTCACGTGCGGTTAGATAGGTGCTTCCTACTTAGCTGGATGCGTTTATATAGAGCATTTGACGTGACCGGCCAAGTGAGAGGTCAGGATGCTAATAGGTCGCAGGTACAAACAATGAAACTGGAGCGGTAATAAGCAAAGCAATAAAATGGTATGCGTAAAATTGAGCGCAGTGCGTGGATCAACGACAGGTGAAGGCTGCTTACGTACAGGACCCTACCCTGCTAAACTTGATGGTGTGGGGGACAAATTGACGCAGATCGGATGCAAAGAATATAGGACGTCACATGATTGCTAGTGGGTTACGATTAACTTATGCACACATATGGGAGAATAGCGCATGCGTGCGATAAAGGCTAGCGAAAAGGATGAGGCCGATGCATCTATTATCCAAGCATGAATCAATTTGTGTGTAGGATAGTGCACCGATATAAAAAATGCCGTAATAGCGCTTACAATGCAGCGATAAAACACGGGTCTGCAGATAACCATTTGAGAGTTGGGGTTGACAAATGGAAGAAAGAAGTGGGAAATGACGCTAACCGTAGAGGTAGAGGAAGCAAGACAAACGCATACAATTTGAAAAGGAAATATCGGAGCATAGTGGGGGTGTTTGAAGATTAACGACGTGAATTTTAGTTGCAAATGGACTAAGCTATCGTTAACCGTGTGACTTCGGCTCAAATGAGGTCAAATACAATCAGATAATGAATAGACTTTTGATGATCAGCTAGTTCCATAGTGATTTGTGCATCCGCGTAAGGGACGAGAAAGGCTTACTGACCAAGTTATGGGATGCAATTGGTTGAAGAGATAAAACCAGTCGTAAAACAGGACACCATCTAACGCAGTCACTCAAACGATGGAGACATATATTGGGACTTTCGCTGTTGAATCTGGATAGGATCACGTGGTAGGATCTAACGCACTACTACCACTAGTAATGCAAGCCACCAGGCGACTGCAATGAAGCTGTCTGTACTCTTTGGTCGATTCTCTGCAACGCCCTGTAGGGTCTTTCGTTTGACTTCTATCGCTACATTCTAGCTTGCCCCGTTTTGTAAGGTGGGAATTATCACGTTTTCCATGCAGAATGACACTGTGTTCCTGGGTAAATATATGAAGAAACTCTTCATCGGCCTCCCTCAGCACGCCTTATCAGTTACGTTTGGAGGTTCCTTACAAGGTGTCCTATGTTGATAGGGATACACAGAAATGTCTGCGATGACTGCAATCGATATTTATAGCCACGCATCCTTCTTTCGGTATTTTGCCTCTTCCGCATGACCGATAGCTGATCAGATGTTCGGCGAGGATTCGTTAGTTGATCGAACTGTCGTCCATTTTCCGTGCCTTGTTTATATTCTGCACTGCTCTACTGTAATTCCTCCTGGCTTAGGAGAGGCCTGAAACCTATTTCCTGCACGAATATCACGCCTATTTCGACGGTCACATCTTGCCTCCGTTCTCTTGTTTGGTGGCAGGAGGTTGGTAACAAATGTTGCTCAGTTGCTGAAAGTTGTTCGCAAAACCTGGCAATTTCGCTGCAGAGGTTCCATCAACAATCAATGTGAAATCGTCAGTGTAGCGTAGCGGCGGGTTTACCAGGCTCAGCGTTCCTTCTGCCTGT
>NW_008752047.1:241987-290658 GCF_000715545.1 Opisthorchis viverrini | reverse complement strand
CTTGTTTGGTGGCAGGAGGTTGGTAACAAATGTTGCTCAGTTGCTGAAAGTTGTTCGCAAAACCTGGCAATTTCGCTGCAGAGGTTCCATCAACAATCAATGTGAAATCGTCAGTGTAGCGTAGCGGCGGTTTTACCAGGCTCAGCGTTCCCTTCTGCCTGTTCACAATTCCGTTCACTAATAGCCAATGACTCAATTTACCCGCAGCATGGTTATCTCTCTTTAGTAATATACTGCGGCCATAACAATAAAGTATTCGAACATGTGCATGTTCGAACTTCTGTTTAAAGAAATTCACTTATTCCGTTTTTTAACTCGTTACCCCATTTAACTGAAGACCGCAAGGACCCAATATCGAACACCCTTTCCAACTTAATTGCTGTTTTGTTTTCTACCTTAGGATTTTTATCGTCAACCGCTTTTGTGATGAGTAGACCCTCAACTCCGTGAAACCTAATCATCTAACCTTCATCGATGCGAAAAATCCCAGAGAATCCGAACTTCCCACTGTGGTGAGCAAGCACGGTAGATGCGTACGGCAGACTGATGGATATCGCGGCAGCTTGCATGCACCCTGAATGGATCATATCACGACCATGCATCCACCGTTCACTTTCAAAACCGTTCACACAACACGGCAAGCTGGAGAAGCCACACGCCCTCACCACAAAAAGAGGACAAGTTTGCGATCCAATCTGACCTGAGTTAAACCCGTGTATGAAATGAACAGTGTATAGTCAATATTTTCACTCATGATAGGGGGTTCTATACAGCTGTGAGCACCATCGCATTGGGATGATAAAGCACAAAACAGGGAGACCAACTATCAGCAATACGTGCTTTCCTGCTGCGATGACTTACCCACCACTCATCATCTGATCGAGCCACCAGTTGGATGACCTCTCCACGTCGGAATGTTAGCTCGTCCGCGTGCTCCGCGTCACAGTCATAGATTGCCTCGAGCAAGGCCCCCAGCTTAGTGTCTGCGACAGGAAAGTCTTTCGGGTTTACCGCGCTTTGGTCCCCAGAATCAGTAGAACAACTGGGGGGATGTGATATCGACGAGGAGCCAAGGGGTTTATCTGGATTGTTTTAATGAAAAGAGTTCCATAACTATGCGACACGCTTGAGGAGAGGACTATCGAACATGAAAAAGAAAGTCGCTAATCAGACAGATGATAACGTTAGTCGTGGCCCAACAACAATATTGAAGGTCAAACGTACCGTCAGATGCGTTTCTGCACAGCGCACTTGTGACCTCGGAGTACGCTGTTCCACACTATTATCACGAGAAGGCGAGAAGCGTTGCATTCGCTCCCGTGGTCAATATGCACGCCATTCATAGGAACTAATCAGAGGAAGCTACAATCACCCATTACAAAGGACGAAACCAAACGTCGATCATCCACAAAGGGCTCGAAAGTGGTGATTGTGGCTTTACCAGAAATTTGCCAGTTAGAACGATCCTATGGACTAATCGTGCTTTTAAGGAACTATGAAAAGAGACTACGCGTTGTCACGGACTCCATTGTAAGCTACGGTTACATGGAATACAAAGAGGTGAAAACAGTATGTCATAAGTTCAGTAACGAACAGTTGCTGACTACGGTTTGTGGTACCCTAGTTATTTGCGCACCAGCCTCCCCTAGGCGTCGTCCTTCACAAGAAGTTGGAGATATTTATGTTATCTTCACCGCTCCCTCAACGACAATGGGGTGCCGAAACTTTCGTTCTTAATGTGTATGAAGATAGCTGAAAATCTCCAACACAAAGCCACTGTTGAACTTGGCACTCATAACGACTTAGACTACCTCTGAACAGGATTACCAAGCTCTGACACTTTCGGTGCATACTCGAGGNCACGATGGCTAGAATACTGTTAAGTCGCTCAAGCTAAGAAAGAGGCAAGTAAGAATCCAGGATTGGATTTGAACCGCAAATATTCCTGTTAGTTTTGCTCAGTATTGTAGTGAGGTAGAATGCTTGCCATTGTCGACCGTTTTCTCTCAGCTTGTGAACTTCCCTACCGGCGTCTCAGACGACGACATTATGTTCCAGAAACCTTGAACCAGTACCTCGACCCTAGTATTCCCAGACCATGTCATAGTAACCTAGCCTATAAGTAGTTCGCCGCCTTCTCACGTTTTCTGGAAACACTCTTTAGCCCATTGCGAGAATATTCCGCCCCCGCCCCCTTATAATCCTAGGAAAGTAGCTTCATTGAACATTGGATAAACACCAATCGCAGACAAGATCATATCTCGGAGGAATTGATGGCGCATATGTAGCACATCTGGCCTTCCACGTCTGACAGGTCTCGTGAAATCGTAGTAACATCGATAGACATTTCGAACTTTTTTTCAGGAATGTCGGGTTGTTCTACTCAGACTACTGATATATGAGATATACCAGAGAATGTCCTGTGGAAATGCAAGTAACTCGAGTAAACGGGGCAATTCATGTGTGTCTTCAAGAGGGTTCCCATAGCTCACAATATGGACGCAGAGGTTGCGTAAGGCTCTATTTTTCTCCAACCCTTTTGTCGTATAGCGATCAGTTTCTCGCAATTACTTCGAGCGCTCACACATTTTAACTAACTCCACTGTCCGGTCTGGTTCAAACTGGTCGCCACAGGGAAGTGTTTCCTGAAAGTACTTCATGGCCTCCAACGTCTTTTTTGCTATATTTCCTAGATTCACCTTATCTCTACTTATTTCTCAACCTCGGACCAAATTCAAAGGAAAACCATTCACATCTTTTCGAAAAAGTTTTGTGACAATCCGTGAATTTATTGCTGGGCAACGTTTCGCTTTTGACACAAAAGCTTCGTCAGGCCAAGTGAATAGGTTCCGACGTTGGTGGAGATTTAAGGCGGAAGGAGAACCAACCAGCTAAGTCAAGCTAAATCTCTGTTGGGTGTCGGCCGAGGGATTTTAGTGTGTTGGAGTGGTTGAACAAGTGTTGGGTCGGTAGGGAAACTTACATGTGTTTGGGTCCGGCCTAGGGTCTAGTTCTTCTGGTTCGGTTCATTTGATGGTCCCTCTTGAACGTTGTTTAAGCCTTCTGTCCGTCTGTGTGAGTGAGTTAGTGCTAAGATAGTTGTGCAAGAGGGATGCTGTGACCTTTGGTCGGGTTGGAAGTCCCACCTCCCTCAGGTTTTTCCCGATGATCCACGTGGATTGACAACCACACCGTCACGTGTCAACTTGGCTTATCTAAGACCGCTTTCCATACGCTTGCCAGTTCCACACNTCGATTCTATTCACGTTGTGATGCTTGGTAATTTGCACCACCTCGGCCGCTGCGGTGTGAGTCGCAGTCCCCGTCTTAAAACTTCCACATCCTCCAGCAGTAAATCTACCGATTGTCACCAAACTTTTTCGAAAACGACGATTACCCAATCGGGTCCAAGTATTTTTTTCACGTGATTGAACCATTCATATCATTACCATCCCAATTCTCACAAACGCTACCATCGGAATAGACTGTCCTATTCCTTGTTCTATCATTATCACGACGTCAAATGTTCCGCAAAATTTCTCTCAGTTGTGCCCCTTCCAAGAGCTGTCATTTGTTCCACTTGTTGATGTTCTTCCAGTCACCCTTATCCTTCCATCGAACTGGGCTCTTCGCTTGTTACCACTTCATTGGAGCAAGAACACTTTGGAACCCGTTACCATTCATCATACTCTAGTCTTCTTACAAAGTCCTCACCCGTCTCGACCCCATTACGGTTGTGTGTGCTTACACGGAGTGTCTGACCAGCGGGCCACGTTCTCCGTACAAGCAGTGTAGTAGGCAGTAAAAAAAGCGGACCTGTCCTAGTGGAATAAGCAACCAAACAATCAAATCAAACTGAACCATGTGTGGACATGATAACGGCGATTAAATTGGGCACATCACATTTCAAAGACTGTGACTGCTTAAGCCGCCCAGTTGGCGTCATTCACCCAGTCACAGAGGAAATACACCCGTCCGACAAAGAATTCCGCTGTGACACACATATGCTATCGATCACCTAAATAAAATGAGTTTGGAAAAAGTGCATGCGCTGCAGTGTTCACAACACGCCTACGAGCATCGGATGATTTTTTTTAGACAAAATGGAAAGGTGCACGGGAGGCAGACGCAGGATAAACAGGGTTTTAAACCAGCATGGGTGTTTAGGTAGCAAGCATTGGAGGAACCTTACATGTGGGTGGGATTGGAGTGGACATGTTTCTTGTTAGTAGTAATATGTAACCTACAATGAAAGAAAGCCCTACCTGGATACAAGCCTGGTTGGGACAGCCGGAGTGTGGTGGGCAGCACGGACTTATTCTGTTTGGGTAAGGTGGTCGGGAGGATTTCGCCAGGTGGGCTGTCGACGGAGTCAGCGGTAGGGCAAGCTTCACTCTGAAGCGAAATAAGTATGTTCGAATTTCCCGTTAGTGGAAATAAAAACCACAGGATATAAAACTTGCGGAAACGGCATAAGCAATTTGCGATATCGAAAAAAGGGGGTGCAAGTGCGTGAAACTGTTCGGAAAAAGCGCTTAAATGCGACAACATTCAGGACCAAGTTTCAAATACACGTCGACAAGCACGTTACGTGAAACATCGAAAGCATTCAGCTGAATGCTACCCGGTTGATGACCGACGCATGGAGCCGACTTGCGTTGCGGCTATCTTATCAATAATACATGTACACGTTCGACAGGTCAGTGATACTCTCCCACAAAACAAAACACACTTCGAAAAAAGGAGGAACTGACCATCCCGGAGGCACAAAAGAATATACCTGAGATAATACTGTAATTTCAGTAATTTCATCGGAACATTGAGCCTCAAAGGAGCAAGTGCGCAGGTTGTTCTCCCTTAATGAGCAAACATTTTTTCGGTGCACACGCATTCCGTTTGAATAACCGGAAGATACCATTTGGTTCAAAAAATGGTTGCTTCAGTTTATCCATCTCCTGTAGACAGACGACGAATGCAGCGCCGGGTCTTACTAACTCAAAACAACTGGTAATCGCGCTGATGCCACTGTGTTAGCTACACAATCCTGAGACACACGCTGGTCCTACTCAAAACAAACACCCGGGCCGCAACTACCGTCAAAGTCTGTCACACTGTCAGAAATACGGATGGGTGGTTATGGGGATGCAAAAGGGAATTTACATCTAGATGGAGTGCGAAGTTTGTTCAGAAGTAATCAGCAGATTCTTGAAAACGGAACTTTCATTAGCCATTACACAATCTTATTTTGCCAGTGGTACAAATTAGGGACAAAATGGCACGAAAATGACCTGTTCGTAGTTATTCAGACGACAGGGGGTCGGAGGTTATAGTGCAGTTTTTTAATCGAGTAATTGACAATAAATTCTTGTCAAGGATGCAAACTTTCACAATGGGGTGTAAGTTAACAGTTCACGTCGAACAAAGGAAGAAAGAGAGGACGTATCACCACAAGTCAAAGAGTAACAAACGCAGTAGAAAAATTTGAGTCGAGGGAACTTCAGTTCAAGTGAAAGCAGTTGGAAGGTGGTAGTACAAGTGTGCAGCATAAGAAGTTGAGAAACATTAACGCATCAAAAAGCAAACAATGGAAAAGCACACGGTGAGGAACTCGCAGGTGAGGGATATTCCCGGGATACAGAGGTCCGGGTCTTCAGAAAGAACATAAGGTGAGGTGTGGAGTTTACACAGTAGGTTTTGAAACAGCATGAGAAAGCATAAAAAGGTATATCTGTTATTTGTATTTTCATATTGGTTTCGTGAATAAAATACTGGCGTGTCAAGTTAGAGGCTTGGGGGAAGGAACACATAAAGTCCCCATAAGTTAGGCGATACTACCAACTCCCTACCAAACTGTTCCACACCATGAGAGTGGACGCATAACAAGATGAAAGCGAATTGTTCAAAAGCGAACTAAAAGTTTTCGTGATTTGAAATGTGGAAATAAACGAATCCGTGGACATAAAAGTAACGTGTAGCCTTCGTGGGGTACTATTCACGTCCGTTTTGTCCCAGTTATCTTCATCGATTCTGTTGAACGAGTGGGTTGCCTTCCAAACATCAGTGACATTGTATCAGAAACCATGACTTTTAAAGTTCCCATATCCCGACAAGTATGACAACGAAAAAAACAGCAACACAATCGAACATAAGTGCAACACGCGACCGTGCACGTGACTCGGCCACTGTGAGGATGGTCTTTCAGTTGTCAGCCTGAGGGTAGTACGAATAAATCACGCATCTGATTTGGAGACTGAATGGATCAGATTTATGGTTAGAACGCGAATTCGCTGACCGGAGGTTCGGCGGTTCGAACCCGACCTCTGTCTCTCGATTTCTCTTGTCTAGACTTGGGCAACGCGGCAGTATCCCAGCCCTCGAGCTCCCTTTGGGTGGCATGGCAGTTAGGCACACCGAAAGGGTGCTAAAACTGAACGATTTTTTTCAACAAGAAGTGGAAAGTAACGCAAGTGATACAGCGCAGTTTGGTAATTAGCAAGAACGCACACTTAAACCTACGGGAGACTGGTCTTGTAAGTAATACACCTACCCTGACTGGACTTCGAAGTAAGGCAGTGGACTGGAATAAGGAGCTGGGAATATTTGGCTTAGGAGGAATTGGTGGGGCTGGTGAAACGGAAGACGGGTACTGCTTCACGGGACTATCAGGTTTTTCTTCCAATACGTCCAGTATAATATCGATGTGATCGTGGGAGCCATCGGTGTATTTCCCCACGGCTCGGGGAGATTGATTCATACCTAAAAAGAGGGTCAGGAAACGCAAGGGGAATTATCAGGAAGCACTGAGGGAATATGTATGGTACGAGACGTGGTCTTACCATCAATGAAAGACATGAGAGCACAAGTGTTGATTGGGTTATTAGTGGACTGAATTTGGATAAAACCGAACTGTATCCAAATAGTGGAAGCCACTCAAAAGGGGCCTACCGTTTATGTGCCGTCCGAGTGAGGAATCGCAAGATGAAAGCCTATGAGTGGCAAATTCACTAACGATAAAAGACACTTACGGCCACGGAAGATTTGGCATCAAATAAAGTGCTTGATTACATTGAAGAAATCAGTCAACAGGTCTTAGCGCAGCTAAGGAAAACTACGTCACATAATTGTGGAAAATTCAAGGCCAAAAACATGCGTTAACCACCTGAACAGCTCCCAGAGGATGACTTCCGTTAAAGACCACGTAGCACAACCTGAGGTTTAGTCAATGACAAAGCCCCCGGGCATCCATATCGACTTAACCCCGGTAGCTTACCAGTAGGCCGCGATGATGGATGGGTTGTGGCAGATCGTGACTGCACAGCAGTCGTTTCCGCACACAAGCTGGAATGCATTAATTCGGCCAGACGGGCTAAATCGGATGACGAATGCTGTCCATTGTGCTCTGGCGACTCAGGGGTATCGGTGGCCGTTTGAGCCAATTGTTTGGATGAGAGCGAAACGGACTGATCAGTCCTGTGTGTACTAACACTGTGACTGCTTTGAAGACGATCTAGAAAAGAAGTTTTATGTGGAGAGGTTTTGTGGCGTCCAGGTCGGGCAACATTCCTTGCGGTTGTGGACGAAGAATAAGGAGTAGAAGTACTCTGAATGAAAGGGAATGATAACAGTAACAGTTAACGAAAGCAATTAAGTGACCAATAAAGGTTAAAAGTGATAATCATCAAGCAAATAATTAACTGAGTGTTGTAGTAAGTAATAGGGATGAGGAGCTGAATGTGCAAGGGTCGTTAAATGTCACATGAACAGAATATCCACTGAACTGCACAAAATTGATCCACACTGTTCTATACTGATCTGGTGAGTGTGAGTATTGGACCCCGATGCTACGCATGCGTTCATCAGTGTCAGATAAAACAGGGTGATAGCCATGCACTCGAAGCAAAGGCCAATTATCACTCCTTTGTGATCGAGAAGAAATCCGAACAGCTAACTGGTGATAAACTGTGATTGCCACTGGTTGTGTTATTGGGCCATGTCAACTGGCAATGCTATACCTTGTTCCAGAACAGTAATGGCCAACGCTCAAGACTCCGCAGTTCGTGACCGGTTGACAGACTGGACCTTTCTGTCAATTCTGAAAAGATATTTGCGATTCAGACAACCCACTAATATATAAGAGCACATTATCTAACCAGCACGGCGCACAAAGTATGACCAAGTCGTTTACTGTGGGCGACTTATCCTTATCAAGGGACCGTCTTGCTGAATTGCCGACCCAGTGTTCCCAGCTGAACCGGGAAAAAGTTGGGAGACTCCGAAAGTCAAACATCGAGAACCATCTGATGTCTACCGCGCGCATATTACGTCTCCCATCCATGAAGGAGTCAAGGAGTGACCGCCACTGAGTATTCCACGCTCTTGACAGCTGTCTCTATCTAGTGACTTTGTCTCCCTTGGGTCCACCAGGAAGTCCAAGAAGATTTGTCGACGAACTCGACAGGACTACCCACAAGTGTGGTTTTCGAGATTGATTCACGAAGTGCTATATTATCCGCGTATCTAACGTCTGTCAGTGAACGTTTCGAGAGCATTCTGATCCGAGATGCTGGGAGTATGTTCGTCTGACATCATCCAACGAAATGGATTCAGCCAGAAGCTTGCCGTACACATGAAAGCGTCCACACAGGATGACATGCAGCATCTCCATAATAGGAAATGGTTGGGAAAGGGCACTTGAACTCCATACTATCAGTTTTTAATAAATGGCGAAGTCTCCAGAAACCCAAGGATGAAGACTTGTGAGCAGACCACGCAAAGTACATTATCTCACAACGACAGTGAACATATCATAGTTGAATGAGACACACAAACCTCGTAATAGGCCTCGAATTCTAATGGTCCGTCGTCGACTGAAGGTGGGCGAGGTGCAGGGCCTTTTTTGCGAGGTAGCGTCGCTAATGCATTACCGTAGGGTGTATTGAACTGACCACATCGCCCTGGACCTGTGAGAGAGAGAGAGAACAGAGACAATTGGATATTGCCCGCTGATGCCAGATTCGGCAAGGCTTGAAATACTGCACGTAAAACATTCCATCGGATACTGGAATGCCCAATACCAAGCAGTGGCAAGTTGTCGCTGGCGTTCAAAAGAAACGTAAGAACGAGAAATTTCACAAGCCATAGTTTTTACAAGTGACCATAGAGCAACCGAACTAATCCCGCTTGTTCAGAAGGCAAAGATCGGGGTCCCATGACCAAACGAATAAGATTCTTTCTAAAGTAGATCAGTAAACGGAGCTCGATCAAGGTAGGCCAAAAACACGACGCAGGTAAAGTGGTCAAAATAGGTGCATACCGGGTTGAAAAAATTAGCTAATGAACTCGATTGTCTGGGGAACCCAACTGATAGTCGTGGAGTGGAGTGAGGTGGCCATTAGCACAAAATGCACGGTATCGAGTATGGAGACTAGACACCGGATGTACACCGTCAGGAATATCCAATTCAAGGACAGAAAAGGTTGGAGGTGGGCATTCACCAATGGAGGTTTTTTTGCACAAAACCTTTCGAAGTGACGACAATAAGAGTGAGCAGTTTGGTGTTGAAGGATTGACGTGTCCACCAGAAAAAGACAGTCGATGATTGGTTGCTGAATAATTATTAGGCTGTACAAACATTTCGCAATTCCAGTAGGTTATAAAGAGACATGCATTGCACCTGCGTTTTTTTAGTGAGTGGCGGTTAAACAATGACTGTTAAATTAACTACAGGACTTACAGTCCCTATTCAATGAAAAGAGGATCATAGTCCACGGCAGCCTATGTTGTTCCGTTGAATACACGGGCTCTTGAGAGCACAAAAATCAGACTTGAAACATGAGGATGAAGTTAAGAAATATATTCTTTACGCGAAGAACCGCAGGAACAATATGAAGAACCAAACAAGGAGTTAGTTAACACCAGTCTGGGGTAAGGTAGTCAAGAGAAAGCACAAAACAAAGGTCACCCAACTCTAATGATAGACGAGAGTGCGAGGTGCTCGTATCTGTCCTTTTATCGGAAGTTTAAACGAACACCACTGACTGAGAATTACACTGTATGGGCACAGGAAAAGCACGTTGTTATGAACTTACACCACAAAATATCAGTTTCGATGGCCTAAGCACATGTACATGCTACTGGAACGAAATACGCTACGGACGTTCCTTGGTTTCGTTCCCGACGAAAAGTTAGACGTGCAACTCCCATATTGGAGAGGAAGCGCCACATCATACACAGAAAAGCCAAGGATCAACTTTTTATACGGTGAGGCGAAAGCCATCAGGGCCACTGTGTTCCAGTTCAACCTAAGAGGCTGCCAGACAATGAAAATATCTCACAAGTTGCACAAGCCTTCAACTACGGAAATTGTCAGTCCGTACCTGACCACATGATGTGAATCGCAGAACTGAGGAATCAGTGCTAATTCATCCTGTCTAGGTACGAGTAAATCACATCGCTGATCCGGCAACTGTAGCCGAATAGACCACAACTGACGGCCGGAAGGGTGCGGATAAGAATCACAGTGAAAATTTGTTAGATGCAAACTGCTGGTGATCAGTTACACGAACGAAACAACTGTACGGTGTTTCTAGGCCGAAAGGCCTTCTGGACGTAGAGATCATGAGGCAGCATGGACTGCATTTACCAATGAACTTTCGCAGTGCACACTGTTTCGCTGGTAGACAGACTGACAGACAGACAGGTGTCGGAGGCTAGCAAAAGCTGTTCTAGTCTTCCCGTTTGGGGAAGTGGTTTTGTCTTCCGTCAGTACGTCAGGACTTAAGTGACTGCCTAGGAACATGAATTAGCCTAAAATGTCGACTGACTGGTTGGAAAATACGAGGAGTTCAGGGTTTGATCTCATCCCGTATTGCAGTGGTAGAATGAAGCACATGTCAACCTGTTCAATCATAAGACGATGCAGGAACGCGCAGTGTTCAGGCACGTTCATTCGCTTGTAGTTTATGAAATACCTACAATGGCTAGAACCCGAATGCCACATACGTGCGCACTTTTAGGAAAGATTTATCTACGGTACACACACAGTGAACTCAAATAACATAGAGACGGTTGTAAAAATCGAAGTGAAAAAAACACTGCGGTAGAACGGAACAACTGAAATATAGATAAGTATGAGACAGGACACGACAGAGCAGACTAGAACCGCCACTCACCGGAACCATCTTTGTCCAGGCCACCTAATTTGCTAACACCACTGGATGCAACGTGGTTGTAGGTCACCTTGAAACCTGGAGAGCGTGATGTATCAACCTTGCCCGGAGAGGCATCGTTCTAAAGTACAGAGGAAATCAATGAGGTGGATAAACAGCTGCATAACACGGTGGGAAATGATGTAAAACACACATATCTTCCAGGTGATCCGGTTAAGTACTTACCGATGTGAACAACTTCGATGTGCTAGACTTCGAGGACGTCACCGGCTTCGTCGAAATCATTTCCGACCCACCTGAGCGACCAATTCGTGACTTTGAGACTGTGCGGCGCAATTCCGAAAGACACCAGTCTACAGATGACAACTGATCTACTGCATCTTGTAGAGTCGTTCGTAAAACCGAAGAGCGCTCGGTTACGTCTGAACCCGAGAATAGCTTGTCTGGCTGATCAGAGGTGGTGTTGGTATTAATTACCTTATCGGCAAGTCGTACCAACTCCACACACCCGGCAATAGATTCTGTAAATTGGTCTGGCGAACCATGCTGAAGTAGATCTTCGCCGAGTTGTATAGATTCTGTAAATTGGTCTGGCGAACCACGCTGAAGTAGATCTTCGCCGAGTTGCAGGGGAGTTTGACGATCTTTGTTAGTGATGCGTAGCAGCTGACGGAGTAACGCAAAAAAAGACACTCTGAGACGCTGAATACAGCACACGTTCTCAGCATTTCTACGGCTAACTAATAACAAGTATAAGCTTCTCTGGAATTCGAGTGCATGCTGGATGTGGGAGGATTCTAGAACATTCGCGGTTCGTGCCTGTCAGTCAAATGCACAGCCGGCGATGAAACGAAGCATAGTTTAAGGATCAAGTAACCACATCGATAAGATAGCCCCAAACAGAAGTGTTAGTGCAAACTGGTTCACATTCGAACTGCTACTCCAAGAGACACTTTCAACTCAAAACAAAATTTGTACACACACAATCAAAAGCCAAAGATTGAACGAATTACGGAATAATCTAATTTTGTTGGCCAGTACCCAGCTGAGAGCAACGTATTACTCGATAAAACCTTTCACAGATGTGTACAAAAACAAAACTATTATCACACTATTAATAATGCATTGTGGATTTTGCCGCTCCCTTTGATGACGATCAACAACTAGGATGGAATGCTACTTCACGCATCTTGGGGCAAGCATCGTCTAACCTGTATGTGGGAATCGACTGATCCGACTCATTTTTGACCGTTTAACCGATTCCTTCAGTTGATAAAACAAGAAAAACAGTACAAAAATAGCTGCAATATCGGCTTAGCCACCTACGCAGCTGATGCACAGTAGTAGACAAACATGGCCCGAATCGAACGTCCCGACGGATTTAGGAAAACGAACAGGGACAAAGTGGTTCACTCATCACAACTTATTCGAACGAATCACAATGTGAGTAGACATATTTTGTAGACGCAATACACTACTCATAAGGTTGCCGAGAACTCCGATATATTTCATACATGGTGCCCAAATATCTTTTAGGTTTCCAGCAGTGTGACGATGATCGTAGCTTATATGCATGTCCTTCTTTCCATTCGCTAACGTTGAACGATCAGGCTGAAATCCAATCTCACCGATCCAGGCCATCATAGTTTACCATTAGACTGATTAGAATCATGTTACATGTTCCAACAAGTGCGAACAAGTCAATGATGGGGACTGTCGGTTAAGCTATGAGCAGAAATCTGATCCCAGGTGAGCAAATTGTCCGATACATTGGGTCAACCTGAAAGTCGATGCATCTTCAGTCTACACTGGATTCGTAATCATACTTGGTTTCTCAACGGTCAGAATAAGAGAACAGGAATAAAACATAAAGAGGAAACTTTCAAACCCTGATGGAGACACGTGATCAAATGAGGGCTATGGAAATGGGAAGCGGCGGATTTCTAAAAAGCGTCAGTGCACTAGTTGCCCTCCGACCAAATGCGATATATATGGTTCAAATGAACGTACGTAGTTCGAGCCCAACCCCATTATCACGACTGCTCTTGTCTGTGTTTTGGCAACCTGGTAGTAACCCAGCCCCCGTACCCTATCATGTGGCATGGGAACTAGGTACCGAAAGTGTTAGAGCTGAAAGACACCACCACACACAGGTATGAAACTCGGTGTGGGTTAATTTTTGACCCATCCACATGATTAACTAATTATTAGCAACTAGCCAAAATGTCTGATCGGAATAATCATCGGACTGGGCGAGGGACATGATGACTTCCAAGGAACGAGCACAGACTTGACCGGACCTTTTGCAGATTCCCCAGTCTTTCGTCGTTAGTGGCTGTCAGACTCTTCGACGAACCTGGTAATCACCTTGCAATTGTTTCATCAAACGACAAGATGAGGACACATCATTACCCGACCGCGCACTGACGGCGAGTTCTTGTTTGGCGACGAAATATTTGTGAACCAATTGCCAAACTCGGTGAACAGATTAACAGGTACTCACTCAACAAAAATAAACAAAATACTAATATTTCGACACATTGATTTCGTCCTTATTAGGCTTCGTCAACCGGGCATGAATGAAATGAATGTAAACCCCAAAGCTAAAACGGCCAGGGCAGTTCAGCGCAAACCAGCCAATACAGAAGTGTGAAGGATCACACGGATCCTGGTGTGGAAAACCGTGATCAACTGGTCCAGTGGTCTAGATGATAGTGCTAGTCTTCCGTGGCGAATCCCCCGAATCACACTAAACTCCGGACTGACCTACTTGGTGTACCAGGTTCAACGCTCGGAAATCTCATGAGCGCCGGGGTACGTTTGGGCACAGAACAGAATAAAATTTCACATTATCTCGTCAGCTATTCAAACACAATCGGCTTCCAGGTTATCACAAACGAGAGATTCAGTGGAGAGGCGCTTGTGATCCCTGTTGACATCACGTTAAGTTGGGAATAATTGTATCAATACAATTACGTGCAACTTGGTGCTCTAGTAGGCGACAGGATTGACGGCAATTCAGGAAATGTGCCAAGCTGATGGAGAGGCTGTCGATGAGTATTCAGCAACATTTCCAGAAAGGTACGTCCCAAGGATAATGGGTTGTGTTTCTTCTCACATTTGTCGGGCAAGCGACGGAAACTTTGACCAACCCCAGTGATGCATTGAGCTTTTGATATGACCCTGTACGGGCATCATATGCACTAGTGAGAGAACTGCTAGGGACCGGAAGTTTACTGACCAGTTCTTAAACGACATTCTCTAAGACGTTCATTCTTGAAAGATGATCGTATTAAGATGACCACCAGTTTACTGATTAAACACAAGCAACAATTATCACAAGTGAATAATCGCACCCCCAGTTTATAATGTCGTGCCACTCTAAGAGAAAGTTAACGTGGGCAATATCATGTGACAGCTGAAATCACACGCCTGAGGCAGCTTGATTGACAGTGTGAAGATGAGCAGCGCTTGGATGGTGTGTTTATGCGTGGTGGCCCAACTCCTCGAAAGACGAGTTGAATCAGTGACAGACCTATTCTGATTGACAGCAAACAGCGTTACGAACACTGGGTTCTGAAAAAATGTCTTCAGACGGTCACACGTGGTTATGTTCAGAAATTGAAAGGGATCTGTTCATCCGAATACGAGTAATCGTAAGAAGCTTTGTTAGCCCTGCGTAAGAAACCAAATAAATGGCCCGATTCTCGACCAATCGGAAAATAGCTCAAAATCATTATTGCACAAACGTTTGGTAACGTTAAGTTCTTGACACAAAAGCAACGTTATGCTAGGAAATCAAATTGCCACGTTGATCTAGCCCTGTAGCAGACAGAAAACCAACTAGCCACATATCCTTCAAGTGAATGTCAGTAAAAAAACCCTTGCTGATTAGTGTGTGTGAATAAGAATTAGACTGTTGGATTAAGGGAAAACCATTAATTTGAGCCAGGTTCTGGGACTTGTTCTCCGGTTCAACACCTCTCTCGAAAATCCTGTTGATTTGCCTCAATTGGTAAGTGCTTGAACAATCGGGTTGGGGAGCTGGGGGAATCGAGTGTGCACGGGTGGTACTGTGTTTGTGTCACCAGTCCAAATAACATCATCAGTGCATGGTAGATTGGCGTTATGAAATTGTGAAGGTTCGAAGTCGATTGGCTTGTGTGCCTTGGTTATTTAGGTATTGTACTTTAGACCCGAATCACTTGTGCGAGACACAATTCCTCACTAATAAGCGTCCACCTCCACGTGCCTAACATTCGTTTACGTTCCTAGGCAGTTCTCTATGTGTTGAGTGTGCTCAGCAATGCTGGTGTACAACTACCCTCTGTTTCATAAAGGAAACTACTCACAAGGTCGCTGAAAACTCTTCGACAGCCCACGACCGGTTTCTTGAGGCTTATTAGGTAGGGGTAAGCCCCAATTTTCCGTCAACTTTATGTTCTAATTGAGCCCAAATTGGACTGATTTCAAGAAATACACTCATATGGAAATCAATTTGGTATATCACAGAAACATGAGACGGCCTGCATGCAGCACATTCAGTTGAAGAATGTCATTAACGAGAGATTCAGTTCATTATCTCGTGAAGACCAAATTGATTTGCAAATGAGTGTAGTTGTCGAAAACTCCCTTAATTGTTTATCTGACGCGAAACTTTGTGCAATAGTTACAGATTAACGACAGCTAATCAGTGTCAGTGGCCTTAGTTCCCAGGTTGCCTGGCTGACTGATTGGAGGTGTGAGCAATTCAGATTGTTTGCGATAAGCCAGTAGCAACAGTCCCACAATCAACCCTTTCCTTTTTCTTCATCCCATGACTTTGCGGTTGTGACAATGAAGCATCAGTGCTAACGCTAATGTTCCTATTTTCCATTATGAGGACGATGATATATTTTATTTCGTATACAATCCCTGATCATAATGACCGTAAAGGGATCCTTCAAATGCACCAGTTATGTGCATCATGCTTTCTCTTCCAAGAATGTCACTCCTTCAACATTCTCCCAACAATTTCAGAGGTTGTTTGTCTTATATGCTTTAACCGCTGTGCCAATCTGTTCCTTGTTTGAGCGTGATATTAAGTAAGATAGCCAGTTTAGTTGCTGCGCAATAACGCTCGCAGGATATTAAAGTCACTTTTTGACTTCAACCCGGGCTGTCGTAAGACCTACCATATAAGATTACATCCTGCGGAAACTACACTTCGGCAAAATGCTTTAGGATAGACCGATGAGTATGAAAATAGTGTCTATTGCTTCCTCCTGAACAGTAAATTCTAATTTTCCACAAATTTTTTGCCCCGAAACGATAGTGCACCCGAGAAGGGATCAAGCTATAACCTGATTTTATCTAGGAATTCAAGTTACTGCAAAAGAAATCCTGATCACAACGAAATTGTGGTGTAGGAAATTCCAAAGTGCCCTCGAAAGACACCCGAATGCGGCGTAGGACTACCTTCACTCATAAACGCTAGACAAAAACGGGAGTAGAGGAGATCCCATTGTGCAAAGTGGAATGTACACCGATACCACTTCACCACCCGCAGTTGGGCGCTGTTATGGCCGAGGAGTCTAACCTGCACAAGAGTGGCCAAACAAATTGGGCTGCTTGCCGGTCCGGCATCAACACGAGCTCTGATTAGTCGAAAACCCAGACCCAACAGCCAGTCATGACTCCGTGTTAGCCTATCGCCATTCAGGCGCATTCAGGTGTCGGAATTTCCAGGAAGTTATCGCGGCATACATTTTATATACGACGCGCTGTACAAGTGTTCTGGATCTGGTTTTGGGCATTAATATACGTTGTGCACCTTTGGTGAATGTTTTTTTGACGGGAACGCTAGCTTGAGAGGTTGAAACCGAGAATTAAGCTGAGGAAAATACTGTTATTACACACTGTTAAACCTTGTTATAAAAAATAAATAATAGGTTTGAAATCAAAGTGATGCAATCAAATTTCTCATCTACAGATAGTTGCAAAGAAACAACGGATTTGCTATCATCAAAGGGGTATTTTTAGACCAGGTGGATTTCATACCCCACAAGAGACACGTCCTATTTTAGTGGAAATGACAAGGTCATACGAATTCTTTATGTGCATAGATGACTTCCGGTTTAATGATTTTAGAATACCCACAAGGAATAAAGCCAGTTCATTCAGCGACGAACCGATCCCATCCATTCACAGTAGCCACCACGAAAATTCAACTGAAAATGAGTAATGACTTACTTTTCTAGTGAAAGATATCTCGATTGGTGGTTATCCACCTGCTCTAAGACCTAACCTACCTGGTGATTTATTGCTTGACCAAACGAAATCTTACACCAAAATATAATCGTTGAAAACGGGACCTTTACCAAAAATTTTTGAAAAAGTTTTTTTATGGCTTCGTTAGATGCTCAGTTGTCATTCTGGAGCGTTCCGTTATGGAACGTATGTGAAATGCGTCAGGTTCAAATGGAAATTCGTCCGGTGGAACCAAACTCGGACGGTATTGAATATATTGAAGTTTTTTAATCCACATGAGAGCCACTACGTCGGGCAATTTAAAATATTGCAGTATAATGTAGTTCATTGTCCCATCCACTGCCTAGGAAGATAGGAAGACGACGCTATGAATTCCTAAAAAAACGTTCACAGACAAGCAGGTTCGCTGAGCATAGGCCACAGAAGACACTCCTGCCGGCATCTGACAGGCAAAACGTATTGCAAAACAGGTAATTGTGACAACAATATCGAGTTGGTTTACATCAGATGCGGCGGTTGCATGGGGTTCTGGCATGAGGACGGTGATCAGGGATTTCCAGCTTTTTTCGAAGATGTGGCCCTAGCTGTATTAGAATGACGAATTCGAATAAGCGTTCGACAACCCGGCGGGTTGGAACGAACAAAATCTACCGTCTACTTCTAACCTGTTGAGCCATCGTCAGTGCACATCACATCCAGTTTCAAAAACCTCATCTAGCTTAGCCAGCTTGTCACATTGGCTTGCTAAGGTGTACTTGCTTTTGAATGCACATAGCTAGCAGAAGCAATGTATGAAAAAAAAAACAGGGAATCAGTTTGCGTGTCGGGTAAGGATGAAATGAATTGACGGTATCCATTAAGCCCGTGGGTGGAATGCATTAAAACTTGTGCAGATTGGCCGTAAAACGAGAGGTTCAAACACGTGTTCAGGTTGGGGCGGAGAATTTCGAATTCTGGATGGAAGCAGACAAATGTCAGCTCGGATGAAATGACTTGCATGCGTCAATAACAATGGATAAAATAAGGTAGCAACAAGAGGGTGTTATTGTTTGTGCTGGGAGCCTAAATACGGTTGAGAATAACTTACGGGAGTGGGTAATCCACCAGCCTGCAGGAGAAGTTTGACAGCATCCAACGAGCCACAGCGTATCGCATGATGAAGTGCAGTATCTCCACGGCTATTTGTTCGTTGTAGCTGAGTACTGAAAAACCGAGATAGAAATGGTCTAGTTTACGGGGATTCGGTACCGATGAAACGACTGCGCAAGAAAACCCCCCACACGGCAATACGATGTGAACATTGACAAAAGTGGTTTAAAACCGATCAGATGAGTGAGACAGAGGGAGATGGAGGCTTACAGGGAGGAATTTTGAAGAATAAACTCGATTAAAGGCAGATGTGAGGCGCCCGACAATTCGCAACTATTTGACAAGAATCGCGCTCGCTCTACTGCGACATGCAAAGCTGACATGCCTTCCAGATTGCCCAAACTGTTGTCATCATCGTCTTCCGGAAGAAGCGGGGTCATAAGATCGAACTTCTCCGCATAAACCTGAAACATAAACCAGATACGTGGCGTACAAAACTCTGTATGAAGGTGTCCTAGAGAATGGTAACAAGAGAATGGTATAACAAGGGCAGTGCATTAGGTTACAGTGAAAACAATGGTCATAATCCCCATGGATTCAAGGTAATATACAGAAATCAGTATGAGACACCACACAACATACATCAGCAGGGTATAGAGGTCGGAACGAATGAGTTCAAGTGAGAATAAGAAAACTGCTAACTGACTTCTACTGCAAAAATTAGGTCATTTGATTGTGTGGTAAATATCATGAAAATAGAAACTTGACTAAAAGTTACGACTCTTCCAAGGTCACACTAGCAGCGCATTGGCCAACCAGGAAACCAATATATGGAGACCCGCAATACAGTAAGAAGCCCAAGGGACTGACGACGCTGGAAGAAAGCAGAACGCTGTGAACCTATTCGGACGGAGAAAGTTACCGGGTCAAGCTTGAACACTTTAGTCTCACTGATTCAAGCTGGATGTAAAGTCATCACCAGAGGGTAACCAATGCCTTCCGTCACGAAGAGACTGGACCTTACCGTGGTGTGACGGTTTGCGCACCTCACCGATCCATTGAGCTATACTGGACAGTGTCCCGCGATACTCAGAGTCTCTCATACCAGGTTGGTCAATGGTTAGAGGTCTGACGAACACAGTCTCCTGGCCCTCCAGGTTGGGGGTTGGAACATGTGGCGACTTGTTCCGTAGAAATGGTAACGCATTTGCATTTCCCGCCAAAGACCGCTGCCTTGCGGTTAGGCTTTGAGCCAAAGGCTTTGGTTGAGGACCCTAATCGTCCTCCTCTGAACTGCACATACATAAATAAACTCATGCCTATTCGAGCAGCGAACCTGAGACGTCTTCAGGTGTTCGACAATCGTTGTCTCAGAACCATAGCTCGTGTGAATTGGTGTCGGCGAATCCGTAATGATGCAGTTAGAAAGCGCGTTTTCGGTTGTGTAACGGGTACTTCCATTGGAGAATGTGTCCAGCACCAGAAGCTGCGTTGGTTGGGACATGTGTTACGTATGCCGAACCGTCGTTTGCCGAAGAGAGTACTGTTTTCCATGCCCAATTCGGAGTGGCGTAAACAGAGAGGTGGCCAACCCTTGACTTGGCAGAGGAGTATGAAGGAGATCACGAAACGCTTGGGTGCTGTCGGTGCTACTCGCCTTCCAGGATGGGGACCGCGTGATCCTCACTGTGCCTGGTTGGAGACACTACAAGCTATGGCTGCCAACCGATGTCAGTGGCGTTCTTGTTGTCAGTTCCTATCCAGATCGCCTGAGTGAGTGTCGGGAGGTATAGACACTTCGGAATGATTGTGGTAAGCTAACTTTAGGTCCCTTCCCCGTCCACCTTTGCCCTTTGCTTTACAATAAGGCTTTCAAATAAGTCATGGTTGTACGGCAGTGAACACTGATGTCATGCTGTCGATGATGATGAGAGGCCCTGCAAGTGTCGCGCGTACACTCCCGTAAAGCTCCAAAGTTGTTGGATATACACAAATCGTCACAACAGAATGCCGTCCTCTATTCGTGACATGTTAGCTGGATGAATGTGTACAAAGTCTGGTATACTCACCTGATGATGAGAGGCCCTGCAAGTGTCGCGCGTACACTCCCGTAAAGCTCCAAAGGTGGTGGATATACACAAATCGTCACAACAGAATGCCGTCCTCTATTCGTGACATGTTAGCTGGATGAATGTGTACAAAGTCTGGATATACTCACCTGTAGCAACGTAGATAAGTCACCAGTTTTTACTGCTCGGAGGAGGTCTTTGCGCAAGAAGCGTTCAGAAACAGGGTCGCGGCGGGGGAGACGAGGATCACCAACACCATTTTTTGCCGGAGAGTCAGACGATGGTGCAGTAAAAGATGTCGTTGTGGATGTAATGTACCGCCTGTCAACGTATTTCTCTTTAACGAACGCTCGTCGTTGCATCATTCCGGAGCTATCTCTATAAGAAAATGGGATAAAAGCCGATTATTTAAGAGACAGAAATAGAACGACATTCCAGAAATTGATTTCCGAACACCGTGTACAGGCAAGCCTCTCGCAAAAATCAGTTTTAATGATGAAAATCATGTGAGGAGACCGAGAATCATAACTCTGTAACAAGCTTAATTAATTAATCAATATGCAAGGAAAAAACAGGCGTCCGATTTCTTATCTCAGTGCTAAAGAACTGCGATCCATGGTCACCAAAATCATATGCGTAATGGTGAGTGGTGTTTATTTCCGACAACAATTTGGTGATTAAATAAGGTGGTAACAAAATTCTCACCTAATTGGCAAAAATCTAACCGGATAGAGAAAAAATAAAAGCAAACGAATTTAGATGCAAAGGGTGTGTGCAACGGCAATTGTTGACAAAATCAGTTTCAAATACACACTACTGACTATAAAACAAGTAGTGATAAATAACACTCGCTTGATCGCCCGACGCGAAATGAATTCAGAAAAACGATAAATCCCAAAATCATAATCCCTCGTCCTTTAGGTTCATGACAGAGCACATTTGATTAGCAATACACGGTACGACTAGCGAAACTCAAAATCAGCTGGCTACTTAGCGAATATGGAGCCATGTTTTGATTAAAGCCAACCTTTCCATCAGCACCGAACATGCTTCCACAAAAAAAATCCCCCACCACAAACGCGTATTCCGAATTTCTCTGAATCGTGCCATAAGTCCAGATTACCTTAACCTGGTAAGACAGCACAACCGTGTTCTTCAGCTCATTTACAAGGCACACATCCTACGTTAATAACTTTTGTTTTTGGCCTGTTAGAGGAAAATTGGTGAGGCGCTATGTGCTCAGCAGTAAAACACCAACCAGCCTCCGAAATTGCTGGTAGTTTTTTCCGCTATTTAGCATGCGCCCATAAGCCCTGACTCTAAGAAACGTAACTCGTCCGGAGATTGTTACTGGGACACGCTGCAAGTGTAGATCAATGCATAACATACACAAAAATACTGCATCACGGTTTTGACGTAAACCGATGCGGATTTTTTGAGCAGCCTAATGACAACGTTGCCAACAGGTTCGTTCATCGAATGCGCAGAAAAGTGCGTCCTTGCAACGTTTCTAGGCAATGATGTCAAACTTTCCCTTTTTCATTCGAATGTCACTGCTACGGGGGGAATGTTTGGAGAAAACATGTGCACACAACACGAAAGGAGTCAACCAATGCAATCGCCGGATCCGGGAGACTGTACACACCAATGGTACTTTTGCAGTATCCGTCCCATACATGGTATTAATGTAGAACCCCACTGTCAGTGTCTTTATTCTAGGACCAGTGAGTGCCTTCAGTGTCTATGGAATGTTCAATTATGAATCGCGATTAGGCTAGGTTGCATTGTGTGTGAATAGCTTATCGCACTGAAGTTGTCACGTTAAATCCACAACAGATTAGAGTAGTAGCATATTCTGGCTGGTTGCGTTGCCAACGTGGACCCCATACACACAAATAGCTACCGTGATTGTAGTCCACATACTGCTCAGTACAGATTGGTTCGCCGGGTTGAACTGAAGTCCTGGACTGGTGGTCCCAGCAACGGCACTTGCAAAAAGCGATGTCATGCCATCGGCTGGGGTGATCGGCCTTGGAACGTGCAACAATGGCGAATGCCAGGTAGGAGTGATGGTCTGATGGAGGTATCACAACGTAGGCAACAGAAACCGACCGGTTTATTGCCAATCGAATGGATAAACGTGCATGGTGCTTTGAATGCTGTGTCAAAAGCATCGGCTTATACATGGTTCGTTCAGAATACTGTTCGAAAAAAATTTATTGACGCGCGTGTGCGAATACAGTGGCTTCATGAAGTTTACGAGTCAGAAGTGCTGTCTGCTTTTGCACAAAATTTCACAGTGCCAGTCTTACCGCTTGTTAACCAAACAACGGTTTTCACTCTAATCGGAAACTCTACTGAGACCCAATTTTCAAGATAAGCGGAGGAGTCTAGAACAGCTTATACCATAATTCAAAAAGATACACCTTGGGAAACCTGACTTCGCCGGTCTATTGCTCGCCACCATCCATTTGTCTTCCGAATGCCCCTTCGTCGTCTGGGAGAACCGATGTTCTGTCTCAGTCCACGGTGGCCTATTAACCAACGCACTAGCCATCGTTCCCAGTAAGCGCCTCATATCGCCAACTCTTGGTTTCAGCAGACGGCACGTGTATCGATTAACGCTCGTACCACCATCCAGATCTATTTTCACTACTTTTGCTGACAGTGTACGACATCGTGCGGAAGTGAGGTTTATTAGATCCTGTCGCTCGCAGGAAACATATAACATAAATATGTCATTATAAAGCCTGTGCCTTAGGAACAGATTACAACTGTGTGATCCCTACTTATGAAGGGTGATGTCGGCTACAAAATACCCTGAATTTAGACGTCTCTTATCATCGCAATCTGAACTCAGACCCCAAATCAGCCGTAACTTGCTTCGGATAAGTGACTCAATTAACCAGCGTTCATGGATGAGGAGATCCTGTGACGTTTCTGGTGAGAATGGGGACTGAGGTAATCCCACACTGTTAAGCGAAAGGCTCGACTTGATTGTGCACTGGTGGTTAGAACAAAAGTGTGCACAGCAAGGACCAAATAACACACAAAAATAAGAAGTTTGGTAGTGTTTCCGTCCATGCAGAAACAAGTTTAACTCTGAGACAAGGGTGAGATGAGATACATCTTATGGCAGATGAGCAATCTATCAATTATGTAACCCGAGTCCCGTCCCGCACATAGTACACCGAACTGTGCAGTTTATCCTATCATCTGTGGGCAACAGCAGCTATGGAGAGAAATCGTGGACATCGAATATGCACCCTGTCACAACCCAACGACTGAGATGCACAAAACGTTTATCACGGTAGATTAGGGCCGCGTTCCCCGGAAGCCTCACATTATACCGGCCTCATTTTTCAAACATGTGGGAATAACAGATGAGATTGAGACTACTTGGATATTGAAGCGTGAGCTGCTAACCGATATATTCATGCTTCGAACCCACCCGTTTTCAATGTTTCATTACCGTCATTGTTACAAGGAAGGCGCGAATAAAAAAGCGACACCGCCTTCAGTGAACCCATGCACCAAAAACCACACTACACCTGTTTCGTCGGTTTCTAGTACCACACCAGAGTATCTCTCTCCCATCCAAAGGTAGGCACTACGAGCAACGACAAGTCCCGTTCCCGTTTTCCTTCGACGTACAACCTAACAATTGTGAAGCGAGAGTATGTAAAAACGAGGGGGAAATCTTCAACTAGTTGTTTTAGAACATGCAATAACTCGCGGCTGGAAATGATTCCAATGAACAGAGAGACCTGTGTGAATGGACAAAACAGCAGGAACTGTTCCAAGACCGGTGTCAAATATCGAATACGAAATGCTCGTTGGCTTGCACCTAGATGATGCAGGAATTTTGCCAAAAACCATAGAAGATTAATAACGCAAACGGAAAACACGCTACCGACAACGGAAGAGGAAAAAATCGTTCATCTGTAGCACCCTTTCGGTGCCTAACTGTCATGCCACTCGAAGGTTGCACGAGGGCTGGGATACTACCAGGTTGCCCAAGCCTAGACAGGGGAGTCGATAGGCAGAGGTAGGGTTCGAACCACGGACCTTCCGGTCAGTAAATTCGCGCGCTGACCGCCTAGACCATCTCGCCCCAAAAGGTGGGAAGAGAAAGGCCGGAGAGGAACGCAGTCTAGTCCTTCATCACCGTGAGACCAGCGTCTACTGAGTATAGTCTTGGCCTTTTCCTTTCGTGGTTTTTCACACGCGTTTATGGGCACATGTAGCAAAAGGGACACCAGGTGGATCACGATTTGCGAACAAGTATCAGGCCGGGTTGAGAAAAATTTACCATCCGTTGATTGACTACTGAAAAACTGATCATGATTTGTCGGAGTTTCTTAAAGTGAACCGCCGCTGCTCTACAAGCAAGAAGACAAGCTATCCCGGAGGGTAGAGCAGATTTGCCGACTAGAGTACCGTGAGAAGGGCTAGTAACGAGAAGATTCGAGAACGCCGTTTTATAGAAGGGCTTCTCAGGTCACTGTTGTCACGATTATCGAACATGAAAATACCTAAGACTCAGTGGTAACTGTGCAGATAATACCGCCGACAGTCTAACTTAGGAAACCCGATAATTCACTCACAGCTGTTAGTTTTCCGCCGCGAGTCGGAATAAACGGACTTACTGAAACGACCCGAGGGTTGGACGAATTCTCCCCGCCGGTACAACAAAAGCAAGTTGATATTTTAGCCAAAATCAACTTACGTGACATTTTCCAAAGGTTTCGGTTTAACGCCACTGCCCAGTGAAGATTCGAATATCTCGTTGAACACACGATTGCCAACGAACCGGGGTAACTGACATTCACACGAAAATCGAACCAAAAAAAGTTGGTGACATGATTCGCAGCGTCCAGAGTAAAATCAGACAAGAATAATTGATTCATCCCTAGATCGCATTCCTGGACATGTGGCAAGGACTGTTGAGGAGGCGTGCTGACAAGATGGTGAACAGCCAATTAAAAGGATTGGACCAATCACCTGACAGCTAGTGGTCAATTTCTACGAACATAAACGTTGACCAAAGACGGCCAACTAGGGGATAGGCGTATCGTAAGGACAATGTCCAAATTTGCCAGCAGTCAGGACATAGAACACATAGTTCACTAGACGTCAACACAGGTAAAGGTAAACTGAGATGTGGTAACTAGCACGGAGTTCACACGGCCACATTCAAATGATGCTCGTTTACTCAACTATAGTCATTAATTCAGCTTCTATGATGAGGATGACAAGCATGTGTGCGAATGAAGTAGAGAACAAGCAGGAATTCGGTTGTTAGGGTCTCAAAAAGCTATAAAGTAGGAAGGCCAAGCTAGCAATTAGGTGAGATCACTAGAGCACTATTCAAAGTCAAGAATTTACGATCGCTGTGTTGTGTACCCGACAACGGGTACATCTCTCAACAAGAGAGCTACTGATTAGAGTATCTATTCCAAAATCTGACAAGGTGAGTACGGGTCTGACGAATCCTGAATGATTTGACTGTGACCGTTTGGTATAAATTAAGCGGTCCTGAAACAAAATAAGAGCCTAACTTACTCCAGTAATATGGAATTCAACGAAAACCGTATAGGAAACAGAAAAACCAGCCGCAATCACGATACGGAAAAGTAAGGAGGAGAAACTGAAAAAAGCAAAGTGATGCTGTTTACGGTAGATAGGCAGATAATAGGTAGATAACCGTTCAGCTGCATCAACCTTTCGGTGCCTGACTGTCATGCCACCAGAAGTAAGCACGAGGGCTGGGATACTGCCAGATTGCCCAAGCCTAGATAGGGGTAGTCGAGAGGTAGAGGTCGGATTCGGACGACGGCCTTCTCTAACCTGCTCTAACCACTGAGTCATCCCACCACCTGAGCCATTCCGCTGTTCATGTACACCAAAATGAATTGAAACGGGTTTAATTGGGTAAAATCAACCACAACGGCAGTGTTTGGGACTGTTCTATGAACTGATTGGTGGTCAGGTTGATATAGAATGGACCTCCACGAGTAGACGAGACAGACACGAAATGATGATACGGTTCCAGTGGCGGAGCTGCCAATACCTCTTGCAATTGATCTCTGTATAAGACAGAACCATGAGTGCTCCAAAACACGTAGGTCTCGTGGTAATAATAAAATAGTGATGGTTCAACTGTAGTACCCTTTCGACGCCTAGATGCCATGCCATCCAAAGTACGAGGTTACCCAAACCCAGATGGGAGAAGTCGGAATGCAGGGGTCAGTTTGAAACGATGGACCTTCCGAACAGTAAATTTGCGCTCCAACCACCGAGGCACCTCGCTCTCATGCTGGAGATCCACGTAACGCCTATGACAGGAAAAAGCAAAAGTGCGTCCCTCCATTAAAAATAATCGCTAGACAGAAGCACCCTTCCAAAACAACGTTCTCCACTAGCCTCGAACAAGCCGAACACTCCATTTCTATTATGACAAGTTACACAGTGAATAAATGCATCGGTCCACTTAGTGGTCATAATCATTGTAGCAGTCGCAAATAACTTGGAAGTCGCAGCTCATTGTCATTTTCCGGAATGACCAAAAGTGTTCCCGTCGGAAAAGTGTTCTTTTCAGAGTGTGGGAAACTGTACTTCAGATGAAAACTCTGGTCAATCAGGACAATGATCTTTATGTCGGACATTGGATAGGCTAAAAATACGAAAAAGCTCAACGCACAAATTCTGCATCCCCTCTTGTGGGGGAAAGTGCTTTTTGTGACATGGTCACTGATGTGTTCTTCCACCAACTATATACAATAGGATGAAAGCATTGATGATCAAAGACGGATAGACGTGGAATGTAGTCCACTCGCAATGGCCAGTGATGAAGAGTGGAAAAAAGATGTTCCATATGTTCAACTTGGGTCAGAGGCTGATATCAAGGCAGTGCCAAAGATGATGACCAAAAGCAGCACTAGCTAACACAACAGGGGTTACTCATTGAAAATTTGATACTTCGACTCAAGGTTATAGAACCTTGGAATCTTTCACATTCGGAACATGGCTGGTTAAAACGATTCAGTCATGTGTGTACAGCTGCGAGGTCTACAAATAATAAACTTGAAGCAAAAGACTTTCTCAAGAATCCGAGATAGCCTGAGGACTCATAGAAATTCGTTCCATCGAATACCAGAAAAAGAGGATGAAACTTACCAACAATTGGTTGGTCGATAGGTCATCCATGAGAAGTGACTGCGTCCGCGAGTGATGCACCCCCAACTCGCGGTGCGCGCCACAGCACTCAAGACAAATGAGAACGCCCAAGTTCACGCTCACCCATTCCGGATCTACGGAAAGGAGAATGTGAGACAAGTGGTGATACTGCCTGAACACAAGTTGATGCACACGAATGTCCGCTTTGGAATGAACTCAAACAGTGGTTTGGAGTACAATCTGAACCTATCAGAAGACCGGTAGCCGCCCTTTCCAGTTTGTCAACCAGTCAGAACACCTCGGTAGACGTGCCCCACTTTCTCCACATTGTGCTACACAAGGGTTGACACTGGCATCCACAGGGATATGGCAAACAATGTTGAATATAGCGTTCACAATAATGATAATAATAATAACAATAATCGTTCAGCTGTGACAGCTGCCTTACAACTCAAAGAAAGCATATGAGGAGTGAGATACTAGCCTAGCAAGAGACGATCGAAAGGTCAAAAGGGTTGGAGCCGAACCGTGGCACTGATTGACCAAAATGACGCAACCCGTTAGAGGCTGGAACGGACTCGCAGTACCGTTTCCACATACTGAAATGGATGGACAGTACAAAGAACAAGCTGAGAAAAAACTATAACTGTGGTAGGTAAAACGCACAAATGGTTGTTGTCCCCAGTCCGAAAATTACCTGGTCTATCACAGTCAGCGCAAACCTCATTGCCAGGACAGTTCCTCAGTACTGATTGGATTGTGCTATGGAGTGCTTTTCCTTTGAGTGGTGTCTCATAGCTACCATAGGTTGAGGTCTGCATAACATCTGTGGCGCCCAACGCATCCGCACTGCCAAGGCGACTCAAGCGACTATCACGTGAACGGGAGGTGGGTGAGCTGAAAATGGCCAGTAATACAGAGATAGCTGATTTAGAGAAAGCAGAACAAATAGAATGGGAACTGAAGGAGAGACTATTCTGCAACATGAGGTGTACTGTTGATGTCGAAAGCAAAGTTACAGAAGACCAATTAGTAATAACAAGTAACGGGAAAATGTGATATTTCAAGTAAAACAAATGGATTATGGGAAGTGCCGAATCCGCGAAGCCTACGGGGTCCATGAGGCGCAAGCAAGAAACCACATGAAAGGTATGTAGGTCTATCAGTCTACATCAAAACCGGGACAACAGCGTGGAGTCAGCTGAAAGAAAATCGATGAATGTGAAAATGAGTTCCTTTACTCTTGCTTTCGTCGGATAGAACAGCTCCATCTTAGTTATCCCCGGTTCACAAATGTCTAATCATGCTCGGCTGTGCTAACCAAGTAGCTTAACGAAAAAGAGAAGGGCGAAATTGGATGTTCCGTATCATTGGCGATCTGGCCAGGGAAGCCTTTCAGTGCATAACTTCCATGCAACCGCAATAGGGCTGGGATAATGCTATGTTGCCCAAGCCTAGACAGCGAAGTCAGCTCTAATCGCTGAGCCATCTCACCTCCATTACACAAAAAGTGACTGAATGATCTTCAGTGGGAGCCAAAACGCCACATGTCATTATGAAACCATCATGGGCTGTTCGGATCTCGTCGGCTGACCAAGGGTTATTCAACTCGACAAACACACAGATTGGATTAAACTGAAGTAATTTTAATCGATCAACAACCAACTCTGATTTCTGTGTGTTAACCGGAACGGCCCATCAATGTTTAAACGGAAGAACCGATCAAACTGACCAACTGATATAGTCAGCCGGTCACTGTTGACTTCACGACACAAGTCAGCATAAGACAAGCTCCAATATTACTGTTCGAATTCGGTGAACCCGCAAATAAAGACAGCGTAGAACCAATTCACATCACAAGACTGATTGGATTTCTTAAGCAAACATTTCGGGTGGCGACAACCAATTTAGCCAAGCCATAGAATCGAAATGGTGATCTTATGCTGTCCTAACAGGTGAATCAGACATCACGACGGTTCGCATCTCAATCCTATCACTCCAAAAGTGTTCCTTCGCCATCTATATGGAAAGCTAACATAGAACCCTCGTGGTTCCCTGAATGTCTTGTACCCGGAGTTTAATGCCGGCAGGGGTTGGAATCCGAGAGGAAACCTGATGACGGTGCCAATTTGTCAATGTAAGGAGAGTAAAGTGAGAAGAACCATTGCAATGGCCCAAATCAGGCAGTGCATAATCGTGTTCTCTAAAGGTGAAGCTATGACACTGCCCTGGTGGTTGACAATAAACGCAACTGAAATTGTGTGCGCCTACTTTACGTACATCCAGGGCGCACATAGTCGTGTGCAACTAGAGAATACCGTGTGCAATAATTCACAAAAGTTTTCATGGGCCTACGAACAAACAGCAAAAGAAACAGAAGGCAAGTCAATACTTCGGTCATATTACCTGGAATCAAGTGGATCATGCTCACTTCCTGGTAGACTATCACGAAGGCTAGCAGCTCCGACGCTTCCTGCGCGGTTAGTCATTCCAAAAGGATAGCGCGTCGTCGGCGGGGAGGAAGTCTGTGAAGGGTCAAATTCAGCTGCGGCATTATTATTTCGGCTCCCAAAAACGGCAGCATCTAGTTCTGCGGACTCCATGTCATTCACATTCATAGCACGACGAAATTCCTCTTGCATTGCATTATTCAACACACTGATCCACCTACACGGATTTGAAAAAAAACGCTTTCGAATTACATAGAAAAGTGTGCATAACAGAGCAAAGATGGATTCTCAAGGGCCCTAATTACATGAAATTTCCTTTGGGAGAGAACACCGCGGAGAACAACAAGAATCATAGCCTAGTGAAGTGAATTCTCTCAAAAGAGTGAATCAGTTCTCCTGATTGGTAGTAATTTTTAAAATTCAAATCACAGGAAGTTGTCCTCTTGGGTGATTGTGTACCCTCACGTGATGTCATAAAGTCAGTGGAAAAACAGTAATTCAGCTACGACCAGCTACAAAGCCTGGAATGGGATACATAAAAGCGCATAGACAGAGTGATGATGAATCAGACATACAGTTCATGAAAATAGATTTGATCTTTACTTTCGGTGGATTCTTCTTCAATTGGCCCCTATGTGGAAAATAACGGTTTCGGTTGGTCAGTAGCCAAACCAAGATTGCAAGCAACAAATACTGAACACATCGAATTTTAATCTATTATCTTCTATATACTTGTTAGCAACGAAATTCGGCAACTGGATCCCTTTTCCCCTGTGTAAAGTTTCAGCTTTTGGGGATAAAAGCTGTGGAAGGCGTGTATGTGACGAACCGTTGATTAGTTGATAGAAAATGGAACTCTACAGAAAAGATATCGATATACACGGAAATGAGTAATGCTAAGTTCAACTTTTTACCCCATATATTACAAGCGGGTGCACAGTCGAGCCGTTTGTGAGAGCCATAGTAGACTACCTGTCCTCTTGTTTGATTCCAAGAAACTGGTTCGGTTCCAAGGAACAGGCATCTAGAAAAAGTAACTTAGCTTAACGAACAAGGAGAGATTTAATCCAGTGTTCTGTTTTACAACACGGCCTCAACGGCCGCATTGAGAATGCAGCTCGTCCTCACACAATAACCCACACACAGCCAAACGAGACGATAGTGGGCGTCACATGCAAGTACGAGTGTAGGATGAGCACGTGAGTCTCGTTTACAGATCCAGTGGTGTAGTTGATCTGTCTCGACGCGGAACAAAGATCGGAGTGCGACCAAATGCTGACCAAAGTCCCAACTTGTCAGCGATAAGAAATCAGAACATGGGTTACAGTACACGTCTCAAATTGGTAGAATCACATGGTCAACTGAATTCAGCGTTAGGATGATATCCGATTGGCCTGTGGCATTGTACTAGCAGGACGAATCTCCACACATTGTAGCTAACGTTACATGCGGTTTGCGCCTCACTGAATTCGCAACCAGTCGAACGCTCTGTACGCAGTGTAAACCAAAGGGAATCGGACAGAACAGTTAAGTGTTCAAACTATTAGCCAGCAGGTCGCGGGTTCGAGACTTTTCGGAGTTTCGTAAGATGCGCACTGACTTTTCGGAGCTCCGTAAGATGCGCACTACCGATGATTCTCAATGGGGATGAAACAGCTGTACAGTGCTTCTCGGCTTTCCAGCATAGATTGGCTTCAGTTACAGGACGAAACCTCCTTAAAAAACCCTAATCTCCTCACACTACCCACAAACAGAATAGCTCTATGTTGGCTCTTAAAATACAGCTGTGTTTATACCGATCCACACAGTGCATACTGAATAAAGGTCTCCGAAAAAGGAGCTGTTGCTCATCTGCTTCTAAGTTCATTAGCACTGGGAAATTAGTGAGTTGGATTGGTGAATTGTATTCAAAGATGTCCGAGATGGTTCATGCGCTTTGTTGAGAATTGAATACACGCGACATTCTAAACTTATGTGCATTGACAATTAGTCGAAGTGGCATTGTTAGTCTTTTCATAATCAGGGGTGAAACGGCCAAAAACTTAAAGTAAATGTGCATAAATGTGTGTGTAGTGCCTCCGCAGGCCAAGGCGCCAGATGCTGCATCTTAGATTCCATTGGATTTATGGTAGCAACGACGTACAATGGTTTTATAATCATTTAAGCATACTTTCTAGTAGCTGCCACACTGTGGCACCAAGTTCCATACAGCTGTGAAGGATACAGATGAGAAACAGAGTCAATGAATGAAACGGGCACTAATTGTATCCAACGATCTGAGGTCCGTGTGGGTCAAACTTGAACACAGCGAACCAGCTCATGAGAAATCGATCCAACATAGCAATACTGATGAGCCAACCCTCCCAAATAGCAGTACTAATACTAATGCTAATAATCGTTCACTTGTAGCACCATTTCAGTGCTTAGTTGACGTGACAATAGAAAGAGGTACGAGGGCTGGGATACCGATAGGTTGCCCACGCCTAGACAGAAGCATTGGAGATACTGAGATTGAGTTCGAACCACCGATCTTCCGATGCTTCAGATGGCGCCTTAACCACTGAGCTATATCGAGTTCAATAATAATAAAAGTAATAATAAACAATGAAAATAATGCCAAGACGTTTAAAACAGATAAAACGGTAAGTCAAAGTAAAGCGGTAAGTCAAAAATGACTGAGGAGGACCGGGAAACCAGTCCCAGTCAGCATAAGTTCAAAAGTAATCTGGATGCAGGGACGTACTCTTCGAATTCCTGGTCATCCTCGGCTTGGAAATTATACGTCCGGCTGTCTGTAAGATTAATAGGGTGGAAAATTGCGCAGGGAATAGATGTGAAATAGAGAAGCAACTGATATGCTGGGAAGTAAAGAGTAAACAACTACTGTCGCACCTGTGTGTCGACAATCGCAAATAAAGTGAACGAAACCGAGCTAGGCACCTGTCACGGTGAGGAAAGCCAACCTTCATTCGCCTGAATTACCTACCACAGAAGCGAGCACAAGTAGAAAACCTCCGGTAAGTTGTCGGTACAAAGATGTGGGAGGCCGGTTATTGGTGGCGTTGTTTGTGAAGCCTCACTAAAGAATCCCTCGATGGGAAGTTAAGTTGTGGGACTGCTAGCATGTAGCGACTTGGCCTGGAGTATGACAGGAGGAAACCATAGTCGGCCATCACAGATTACATAAAAATTACCCAGTTGCTCATGGTCACCGTTACGGGCCAGGAAAATTTGCGGCAGACAATCTAATGTGACGCGTTAAAACCAGACAGAAAATCGCGTGGCGTCTGTCATTTGGGATAACAAACTTGAGGCAGTCAGATAGCCCATCTAAAACTATGCATCAGTGGAATGCACTCCAGACTATTCGAACCCTAGTCACTTTAACGAATGACATCACTTGTCCGAAACTTTAAAGGACTGCTTGGTCATGCGTGGTAGGCAGTAAATCGAACTGCGTCACCAAGCTCCCAATCGATGTCGGAGAGAAAGGTATGATCGGAATGACATCTCCGAACATGGAGTCTCATGTCCCCAACACACATGTGTCTTTCTAAACAGCAACCGGTTGGTTGTTCGAGTGCTAGACAGGAAATAAGAGGAATGCGGTATTTGGTTATTGGAAAACCGAACCAAAATATAAGACATGTGAACAAAATTCAGCGGTATTTTAGAAAGACATATCGAATCCCTTAGAACAAACGTCACATTCGTCAAACCTTCGGGTGTCTAAACTTTCAGAAAGTTAGGCGCAATAGATCCATGAGCTGGATGGTACTTGAAAATGTGGATTTCCTCACTGACCGCGATTATTTTCAGCAAATTAAAGCGATGACGACCCCCTCCCTTCTTCTAGATGGTCATGTGAATCTACTGGCAAAAATATCAATTAAGAAACGACGGTCCTCCTAGCAGAAACAGTCACAACAATGTTCTGGAAATTTTGGCCTGAAATCCCTTCTGTGGGCGCACTTAGACGTACTCGCTTGTTTGCTGAGATTAGCTGGCAGCCAAGGAAGTGATACTAACCAAATTTGTGAAAACAGGTTAACAGATGACAATGCACCCTGCGCTATCATCACACACAGCTTGAGATAGACATTAGGATTAGGTGACACCAGTCAAACTCAGTTGTACGACATGGACTGTGTCATATATTCAAGATTACCGTCGGGACCAACTAATGACCAATTTCGTGTGGATCCATAGGTAAAGAGACATAAGGGCTACCCGTGTGCGAACGTCAGTGGACATCGGTCGTGGATTAACCGTGTGATTGTTTACTTCCCGATTATAGTCGATGGCTCTTGTTGTCATTACTGAGCAAAAGCGGAAAGCTCCAGAGGCTGCCCGTCTCTACAGCGGTGACATGCACTAACAAACCTGCTACTGAGATAGAATTCCAGTGTTTCTTGGATGTAACGGGTGTGTTCTCGTTCCCGTAAGATTTAGAAAACCAGACAAAGAGCACGTGAGACACAAGAACCTCTTTAAAATATGTCGACAGAGAGCCAACTAAACAAGGGTTTCCGCGTTTCATGACGCCTGAGGTGGAAATTATGAACACCGGTGACATCATTATTGGATTCACTAAATCAAATTGGAAATTTATTGAACGTCGAGTCGACCGTCATGAAAGAAACTAACATGCATGGTATGGGGATGATTAGTGACAGCAAAGCCAGATAGAACGGTACAACGTGATCCTACCAAAATTCACCTCAATCGTTCACCTTCTAGTACCCACAAAGAGCTAGGGTGGAGGATTTTGAACATTAGAATCTCGGAGTGTTCGAAATTTTTCAAACAGATTCGGCCATGATGCTGCTGCAAGGCACATTGGTGGTGCTTGCTATATATAATAGCCTCTCCGGGTCGATTTCCAAAGAAAAAAGGGGTTTGAGTTCCTTTTGGACGGAGTTTGAAATATGTGGTGGTAAGATACGAAAGATGTTGTTGGGACCCCCCACCCTACCCCCCAGAAGAGCAGCCTTCCATCAATGAAGCTTCTTCCAGAAGGACTGTTGTATCTATTATGAACAGTAGGGGAAGAAGCAGCAACGAATTGCTAGATTTCGGGGAACATTCTTATCATCAGGATACGATAGTGTGGAAAACACCGATTCCAACGTTCATTTTACCCTTTCTGGTAAGCAAAGCTGCAGTGAAGTGCACGGCACATTTTTGTGCGATAGTTATCGCTGATTTTCGGTGTTACTCCCAAGGGAATTCAAAAACTGTGCGGCTAAATTCGAAGGTCTTTCACTCGCCCTTTCAATCAACCCTAAGAGAACCTGATGAAGTTTCTTGGAGTATGGAAGACTCAGTCAGTCAGCCTTAAAACCATGTGCAAAGACACGTTGATTCCCGCTGCTGAAGCTTCATTTACCGGAAGGTGGAGTGTGGAAGATATAGACAAACGCTGGAGGTGATGACATGGTCAGTTAGTTCCGGAAACTCGGCAACTACGCAACAAAGGCGATAGCCTTGATTCACGAGCGCCACTGACTGCGCGGTTGGGCCATTTCTACCAGTGTCACTAGGCATTGGTAAGTTGAGTTCCGGGATCCTCATCCAGAGAGGCGATAGTTGTTGATCCGGCTAAGCTTAATGGTTGTTGGTGTTCGTCTACTTCGTTTCCAGTAATAAACTATCCATCACTCAGTCACTTCCACTCAGTACACGGCTGCTTCGGAGACAACGATGGTCAGTCACTGAGTATGAAGTGTGCTACCATCCTGCTTTCGTTTTCTCGAAGCACATCATAGAATGAGGAACAACTTCACTAATTCCGTTGTGCACCTACTTATGAAGAAAAACTCTGTAAGAGCACATCATATTGAATAAACAGACACAGCTGGAATAGGACGGGGCCAGAATCTAGCCACTATGAGGTTTAACAACTGGTCCATCGACTAAAGTCTTGTTTGCGCAATTAAGGTGGCACGCTGTTACATTGGCCATGAACATGTGTGCTAGCAGTCCTATGGGTGCTTGGGGACGCCTGTGTTTTGCATCTGTAAAGCAGGTCAGAAAAAACTTTCTGGGTAAAAGATAGTACGGTTTGTAAATTATCCCTCACATATTAGTGTTGTTAACCGACAAACTTACCACGACAAAGGGATGGTAACATTCACATTGTAGTAAGTCTTAGACCACACTACACAAAAATTCACCTCGGCCTAATACGCAAAACGTCAAAGCAGAAACCCCGGCATATCGATCATCGGTGGCAAACAACTGTTCCACAGCCGTGTACGAAGCCCAAGTAATGAATAAAAAAGTAACGAAATCGCTATGAAATAAAAAAGTAACGAAATAGTGCGCTATGAAAGGTGTGCAGCGCATCTGGACAGTAAAAGTGGCGTGCGAGAAAGACTAGCGTTCGCTAATGGAAAGCGATAACCCATTAGGCAGTTAGACCAGGAATCGGAGCAAGCTAACCGAAATTGGTCGGTAGGACGTCGTAGTCTTTTGAAACATGCAGCAGAGAGGCTTCACGGTAAGAATAACAGGACATTGTGGACATGATATGGAGAAGTATGAGAACTTACTGGAAACAAGATCGAAATGATTTCGTAGTTCAGAACCAGAATGCGTAACGCCTGATCCACCCGCAGTAGTATCGCCTCCGTCTACTGTCTGTTGGGGAGCAGCATCCATTGGTAGTTTAACTTGGCAGGTTAAAAGTGTCAGTCTTACAGGAGGTTTGCTCTCGTCCGCGTGGTAAAGGCACAGCTCTCCATCTCCAATACGAACCCGGCGCCGTTGCCACACACGCTTTACCTGCCACGCGAGAAAAGGTATATGAAGGGGAGTCACACAAAGTTAATGGTGCCCAAAATGAGCTTTTCAAAATAATCTGAGTGCCACAGTAAAGTGGAAAACAATCAATAGGACAATGATGACAGTGGAATTCTGACAGTTCATGTTATGGAAAAACACTTGAGTATCCATGACAGAGTAAACCGCAAAGACATTCAAACGATGTTCCAACATAACAAACAGTAGCAAAGTAAGGGGAGTTTCTAGGGGCACTGAATACTTTGTTCAGGTCAAACAGCCGAACTACACCAAGCACAGAGAGTGTTGTAATTGCGGTGGGTCGCTCAGCTTGTCAGTCACAAACCCCGTGTAAAGTACGTTGGTTCAGACTGCTACAGTTTCCTTCACCCAGAATGGGAAATACAAGGCAATCAGACATGAGGAAGAATGATAAGCCTTTTCGTTTTACTGATGAAATAAAGATCACATACTAAAGATGGCAATACCAACAAAACAATCGTTCAGCCGTAGCATCCTTTCGATACCTAACTGCCATGCCACCCGAAGGGAGCACGGGGGGTGGGATACTGTCAGGTTGCCCAAGCCAAGACTGGGGAAGTCGAGAAGCAGAGGTCGGGTTCGAACCACGGACCTTCGGGTCAGTAAATTCGCGCTCCAACCACTTGGGCCATCTCCCCCCAAGATGGCAGCTTCACTCAGTGCGTGCAACCGGTCCCATGAATGGATCACGTCTACCAGTGTCATCATCGCAAGTTATCCGTCGATAAATAGAGCAGTTATCAACACAAACAACTTTGCGGGCCCTGGTAATCCATTGTTTCTTTGTAGGTTCTAACTAACCCGTAGCGGTCGTTCACAGAGAACATGTTGAAAAGTATCATCCAAGCCAGTAAGATTGCATAACGTTTCCTTGACTAGGATTAGAGACGTAGCCTCTACACACAGAAGATGCACGAAAGATGTCCATGTTTGAGCATCGAGGTCTCCGAAGCATTGATCAGGTCTACTGGAAACATCGGATTAGCAATGCCGATGTACGCCAGATGGTCTCAGGAAGAAGGAACTCTCCTGCGATAGGTGAACTACGCACACTACATAGGTTACGCTGGTTAGGACATGTAATCCACAAACCCTAATATCGTCTTTTCACTCAGCCCTGCGCTGAATGGAAGCAACCGAGAGGTGGATATTGTATGACCTGGCAACGAAGTATGAAAACACTAACCGGTAAATTTAGTCGGATCGACAATTACCGCCTATCTGGGTGAGGACCTCGGGGCTCATCTCACCAATGGTAGTGACACTAGCAGAAATGGACTAACTGCGCAGTCAGTGGAGCTCGTGTATCAAAGCTGTCGTATACTATGCATAGCTACCCAATTCATTCGGTAAATTCGGGATATAGAAAAAGCGGTGGTGGAGATCTTTTCCGAAGTACGAAAGCATCCATGGTTTGATGGTGAACTTAGCACAAACCAATGTGCCTATGGTACACAGTTTATACCTGATATATTGACTGATTGATTGAACTGGGGCATCAGAAGCATCCCTGGGAAAGTTCATTCGGTAAATTCGGGATATAGAAAAAGCGGTGGTGGAGATCTTTTCCGAAGTACGAAAGCATCCATGGTTTGATGGTGAACTTAGCACAAGGAGTGCTGACGCGTCTGCACACAACAGTTTACATAAAATATAGAAAAAGAATGACTCAACGGAATGACCCAACGACCATACATGAGTCCAGGACTAGACGAGCCACCAAACCATGGTCGCTTCTAACATTCGAAGAACGATCATGATTCCTGTCGAGTATTTGCACGGGCTTCCGCAGGTCAGCTATTCCCCTCGTATCTGTGAAACGCGGCCATCTAACACATATCCAATAACCAAATTCTATCGTGAAAATTTCCGTGTCACATCCTGGACAAACTAGGAGCACAACTGCCGAAAAATAAGATGCATTTTGCTTTTAGAAACAACTACCTACGTTTCCCAGAAAATACGCCGAAATTCTCCCAGTTCCTTCAAAACGAATATCAATTATCGTGTAATTATACACTAAAGGATATTATACCCAGGGTACTATCTGGTATGCAGAAATTTCGGAAATTTCAACTCCACTTGAGGACGCTTATTTTCGTGTTCATATTTCTCAGCCAGTCAACATCCACCCGATGTGGGGGATGGTATGTTCTTTGCAGCACAATTGGTCCCATGTCGATTTCTGTAAATCTTTGAAAATAATACACCTTCTGTTAAACTGGCGACCCGTTGATAGGTGTTTTTTTCTCTATCTGCCTAATATTACCTAAGCCTCGAATAATTTACACAGATCACAAACAAATGACCAACTTCTGCAGTCGAGTTGCAAGCAGGCACTTAGTCCGGTGATGGACCACATTTGGTCCAGCTACGCGGTCCGGAACAACAAGGGATCTCATTACGCAACTTGTTAATTATCCACCATTCAGCTGGGTTGATATTTGATAAAATCGATTTCGGAGTAACGAACTACACATTTAGGATCTTCCAGATCCCCACATACAACAGGTGTGTGAAAGCCAATTCGTTTTTGAGCGAATAGTTTAGCTTGATTAAATGTGGCCATAGCCCAATTCTAAGGAGACACTCTGGTAGGAAACAGATGGTAGTAGGAACACAATATCCCCCCGTGTTCCTCAAGTGTACATGTTTCACGCTCAGCAATGCGCAACAGGCTGACGATGAATTGTTTTTCAGGCAGATGTAAGCTGAAGCCATTAAGCAGAATGCCGCTCGTACGAATATGGCTACGGTGGCCACAGGGAAAGAAGCACACAGGTTTCCCTTTGGACAACAGTTTGCGGTTCTAGTGAGTTTTTGTAACGGGCCTTCAAGGTGTTTGGATGAACTATCCAAGTCGGCTATAAAAGAGACCAAGTGTTAATCTTTATCATCGTTTAACAGATCATGGATGTACGTTTACTGGCACACTGGAGCGTTCCATGTAATTCATTGGGTAATCCCAGGGGTTAATGAAATCCTTAGAAAGTGAAGCGAAAACTTACTGTGCTGAAATGTGCACATCAGAAGGGTCCAGCGTAAGATTCAGTTTTACTTAGGCATCAAAAACATATGAAGAAAGCATGGAAACTCGAACCAATCCATATGTACAAAACAGTGGCATAGGACAGTCACTCAAGTCTTGAGGAAAGTTGTAATTATAACGAATGTGGAGTGAAACATCGCCGAACCGGTGTTTCTTGTTGAATAACGTCGAGTGCACTGTGCTCAACACTAACGAGGATGACAACTCATCAGCCACAAATATCGTAAAAATCGTTCAGCTATAACACCCTTTCGGTGGCAACCTATCATGTCAGCTGAAGCGATCAAGCACCAGAGCTGAAATACTACTGGGTTGCCAAAATCTAGACAGAAGCTGTCAAAATAATGGGATTGGCTTCGAACCACAAGCCTTTCGGTCAGTAGGTTCGTGCCTCAACCACTGAGCTCTCTCAGGCTTGATGAATTCACTTGGGTTGAGACTCGCGACAAACCTAGTAAGCTCAGTGAGCGAACTAAAGATCAGTTTTGCACAAGCAGTCGCCAGCATTGTTCTCAATAAGAACAATATTGTGACATCTTTTCAGTGCATAACTGCCATTCAACTCGAAGGAAGCATCATGACGGAGACACTGCCAGGAGCAATTACAAGAGATGGAACTGGCTACAAACCGGTCAGCAGTTTCACGCGTTCACCGTTGAACCACGTCGACACCTGCCTTTCGGGGAGCGGAAGTTGTGAAAATCATGTCGCTACCTACCCACATCAGCCACGAAACTAGTTTCTCTTTGTACATGAGAAGCCCTATATAAATCTCAGTCCCCTCCGGTTTCCCAAGCACTGGAGTTCCGTAAAACTATCCCTCTGCACATTTTCGGTAAATAATCCGTAATTACTCTACACGAAATTAGAGTATTAGCTTCTTATCAAGGATAACGGTGAGTATAGTTTGTTGGGATCAAACAGAGTAGGTACGACGGTACCTTTCCATCCGACTTTTTCAACAAAAATCCGCTCTTCTTTGTCCCGTACGCACGGTTTACTTGTGTTGGTTGCGCAGCATACGTGACTCCAGCCTGGGATGTCTGTAATTAGGCAAGAAGGGAACATGTCAACCGATTTTACTCCCATTGGAACGATACCGGAAGCGCTGAGCTATTGATGTCAACGGAAATGTTGGATGACAAGGAGTGTCTTGTGAACAGATCTTAAATTCGGCTAACAGAGAACGCGAGCATGTTTTCCGAAAAAAGTCAAACAAGATAGTGTTTAGGGAAAAAACGGATGCGTTCGTCACCAGCAGCTTTATACATCAAACGACTGGACTTAGAACGCGTTTTAACACTATCTTCCGAACGGATTAATTTTGAAAACAGTGCGGAGTAGAGCAAGTAATGTAGTTTGTGTTCGGGACAGTTTTGCGGGACGAAGGAAAACTGCAAGCAGACTCCAGTAAAATAGCAAAGCAAAAACTGTATAGTGATACGGGAGTGGATGAATCATGCGTCTATGAAGTTGACAGATATGAATAACCGATAAGAACAATGGGGAGAAAGCAACCGACCGAAAATCGACAAGAAATCGCCCCACAACACCGGCAGACGGACAAAAGATAACAACAACTACACAAGGGATGGCATGCCTGTTCTGATAAAACACGCCAACAGGATGTTAGCAATTAAGGAAAGGCGCACAGGAACAATGAAAGATATATTATCGACAAGACTGTAATCAATTGTACGAGTGGGGACACACCAAGAAATAAAAAACAGGTAGGGTCATCAAGCACGAACCTAGATTACAACAGTGGAGCACCACTAGGCTAGATGAAGTACAGGACATGTGAAAAAGTGCGGAAATCCGTAACGATCAGCCAAGAAAACCTTTTGCCTAAACTAGTTACAAATGCATCTGATTTTCGTTGACTGTACGCAGAAGCGCATCGGACTAACTACAATGAACGCCATGGGAATTCAATGATGGAAACATCACAGCGATCAGCTGTATTATAAATCAACCAGGAATCCGAACGCCCGAAATTCTACGAAACCTAACTTGAAACCGTACTGGGTCGCAGAATGCGAGTGGTTGACGTCTGATATGTGTGTGTCAGACAGAGAAACTCCGGAATATCTAGATACCGATTTGACGAAAACTTACTGGAGCGATGTACGGAAAAGAGTGGTCAACAACCAAATTTTAACCTCCATTCTTCGCGAGCCAGTCAGTCCTTGTTCTGTACAGATCATGTTAGCACGATTCCAGTTTGAGCTGACTACCTTAAGCCTCCAATACACATTTAAAGAGGCACCCAAGACACACTGTCAACAGGTTTCGGTTGCAATGACTGAAAAACACGTTCTAAAAATCATCTGGCTAACGACGACATATCTGCCAGGTGAATCAAGTATGCCAATGTACTTTCAGGTGGCAAAGGACTACACATAAACAACTGAAAAGCCGCTAGTGGGTTCCAACGACTAATCGACCAACAGCCTTTGATTTAACCTCCAGATTGTCTCGAGGTATTAAACAATCGCGGAGCACATTGTTGCAAGCTATATCCTGCTTAACAGTATGCAAGCTTCCACCTAAGGGGGGAACGCCAGTTGCCGAACACGTCTAATTTAACCACAGACGATCCGGACTGCTTATAGTCTACGCATTTTCGAAAAATTACTGCAGACCCATGCATCGAGAGCTGTGTGGACTCATTCCCAGATTATAGAAAGTAATCGTGGGTGGGTGCTGTTCCATAATGTTACAGCCCCACAGAATGGAGTAAAGTGATTTCGAAAAAAAGCAATCAATTTGATTGCACTGGATTCGTTTGACTTTCCCTGGTCGGCTACCGATCCGAACGTGAATCTGAAGGGCCATAACATTCGAACTATTTACAGAACAATCAAACTCAAAGTAAGCAGTTATGTCCCAAAGCAAAGTACCATCAGATGATCACAACATAGAAGGGAAACGCGCAATCGATTGTTTCAAACAGATCAATCTTATCAAATTGCGCCTCACCCACACAGACAACATTAAACCTTGTTTACCTGACCGAGTAAACGGGGCTTTCGACTAGTAGTTGAGGGCTGTTGAAGAAGCAGACCGGAAAGATGAGATAGTTATGAGGGTTCACACACTGACCACTGTTCACCATACTGACCCCGAATTCAACCTAGTCAATCAAAAGCATCTTAACTTACATCTTTTTCCAACAAGATGCGAACCTCTTCACGTGTGTCGATCAGACGACGTTTCTGGGCATCGTGGACTTTTTGTAGTAGGCTAACTCGATTGGTTAGATCATTCATGGATTTCCCAAAGTGATCCATGACGCCTAAGCACTCACGAAGATAGCTAGTTGGGGAAAAGAAAAATGAAGCCAAATGGGTGATTTTCAAAAAGATGACAGATACTGGTCTGTGCAGAAACAAAATCGACCGGTTTATTTCATTAGAATTGAAAACAACGATAGCGCTGACTCTTTCGGACAAACCACGTGACACAAAAGTGAACTGATTGCACACGCTCAGGCTTTTACGGGCCTTTATGACTCAGCCCAAGTCTCCACACCTCGTGTCTACAAGTTTCATAACAAAATCGTCGGTAAATTAAATCCTGAAATGATTATGATAATGGGCACGTGTCGTCCAATGAGAGGATGGTTGTTCCACTCAGTGCGCGTGGTTTGAATCAAGAGAACCCTACGTGTAGACAGAGTATGCTCATCATCAGCATCGTCATCATGATGCTGGACAGCAAGACATCAGAGCGTGCTATCTATATGTGATATCGATCATGTAACATTCGTGGCCTCCCGAAATGATCGTGGGCTTGATACAGCGTGACTGGTACACGACCACTCCGGGGCAGTGGACTTATGTCGCAGCTTACGGATGAAAATCCTGAGCAAACAGTAGACAAAACGCAAACTGCACCGCGTGGGAAATAGTGGGTTATCAAAAAGCAGGACACCTGAAATGCGAGCGAATAAGAACCAGGATAACCGGACTAACAGCACCAGTCTTACTAAAAATTGGGTCCAGATCGACTATAACATTTGACAAGTCATTGGAGGAAGCGGATATCTAGTCTGGATTGAAACATAGTCAAACTTACGAACTTTCTGGAAGGTATCCGAAATCGGTGATAACATAGCTCTCGCCCCAAAAACGTTGAACTACGTACATACAGTGACATTCGAGAAGGTCGTTCTTCCCAAACTACAGTGCATTCTATGCTTCGAAAGGTATCAACACACGGGCGGAAGTAATCGTTCAACAGGACATCCAGTAAACGATGAAAATGCTTATAATATACTCCGTGTAGTCTTGTGTATGAGACCGATCCAAACGAAATACCCACCGAGTACCAAACTTCGATCTTGGACGACAAGCGTAGACATGTCCTAGGTGAAAGGGACAATAATGATACCCAGGAGAGCCTAGCCTGAGTAAGCCCATGCGAGAAGTAGAAATTACATGCTGGCCAATCAGTCTGCAGTCCGACTGGAACAAATGAAAGGAGCATTTGGGACATGATGACGACATTCTACATAGGTGCCCCTGCAGTGCGGCCAAGCTGTGTGCATGGTAAGAACGTAGAACCTGCGCGACACTGTACTTCACATTTTTTCTTAAACCGTTCCACTTTGAGCTTAAAAATCAAAGGGTGGTAGAAGTTTTCTGTCATTCGATCCGCTGGCGCTGAAACACCGTACAGAAGCGATCACTTTACGTAATCGATCCACGTTAAGTTTTCCATTTTGCAACAAAGCAGCACTACCACACTGAGTGTAAGCAGCATGGATAAGCAAATTGAGTCACCACGGTATCGAAATATTTCTTGTCGATTGCTTTCAGTCCACGCTGTCGAACTGAGAATGACGCTGAATATAATCAGTGGAATTCCACCAAGCAAACATGCCTTCCGCACAGTAATCATTCGCCAGCCAGTGGGTCAAGTTAGTTCAACGGTGTTAGGAGCACTGGGAATTCAAGACGAAGAACACAGGAAAACCTTTCGCGTTACAGTCTGCTTGAATCTCCAAAAGAACGCATCATGAAGCTCCCTCCTCACGGCTTCAGAACTTAGGGTAACTCTACATAGCATTCCAAAGCCGCGACTTCTCACACTTTTTCAATGGGGTTTCCTCCCCCAGACTCGTTTCGCTACCAAAATCCTAGAGTTTCACAGGTAGCCGGAAAAATCTAAATTATTCCTGTAATCGTTTGGATGTTTCCACACTACATTTCGATGAGTTATTGTCAGGACGCACCCAGACATGGGATAAGTACATGTGCAGAGAATGACGCATCCTCAAGGTCACCATCGGTACGACACGTCCAGAAAGCAGGTGCGTTGGCGGAGCTCACCAAACACGGCTTGGCAACATACGACCAGCGCAGTGGGCCTGAGACTGTTCACGACCGGAACACCGCCATTGGCTATACGGAGCGAACAAGTGAAGGACCATATTTGACGATTTAGTCATCCTATATATATTACGCAGACGCTCTGTATGTTTTGTCCTGGCAGTACAGCCGTGTCCCGAGTTCTCTGTCTTCTCCCTATCGCGTAGTCTGGCAGGCTCAGTGCAGGCGTAACCCGTAGAGGGCCACCCACAATGCAACAGTTATACGGACCTGTAAGACTAACCGCTAGATGACGGATGACCGTTTGAGGATTCAAGTTCCTGAAAGTGTCAGACACAAAAGGTCCTTATATCTTTGCAAGCATGGATCGCGCCTCAAGTGGAACTGCACAGATCATCAACGCTGTTTTCTAATTTCTGCCCCCCGTCGTTTGGTCAGGAAAACATGTCAGTAGAGCTGCTCTGTTTATTAAACCTTTTCAGGACATCATCACTATGATCACCTGTAGATCTCTGCCTGCTAACAGGCGATCTGCAGCTGAACAGGTGTAGAAACTGCTCGTATTATTGTGGTCCATTTGCACAGAAGAAACGTACACGTAAAGCCCACGGCTAACATAAAGTCCCAAAGATGTCTGTCACACCGGCTGCTCGGACAACCTCTTGTGAACGACGCTCCACACGCCAACCACTGGTACTAAAATCTGTGTCAGCTGAGCTGAATAGGTGTCGGGTAAATCCTAGTGACTAAAGCAGGAAGCTGAGAGAAGCAGTTAGTTTCAACACCTAGCAGGGTGTGACCGTTGGGACAACCAAAGAGATGAATCTTATGGACCACTCGGTAAATGGATTGGTGGTAACGATAATTCCAGCAACGGGAACCTGTTTAAAACATCACCAGGACTAAGCTAATACACCCAGGTTAACAAGTAACCCCACAGGGTACGCCTTACGTGGACCGATCATCCTCATCACTTACACATAACGCCCAACACAGCAAGCTCAAAATCTTTACCCAGTAGATACACGGTCGCAGACGCCTACCGCTCCTCATCCCCTATAGCTGTCAGACGATCTTCACACATTCGTAAACTTACACACGGGAAAGTCATCCACAGCTGTTCAGTTCAATTACAGTAGCTGTTCGGGTATCAAAGTACCTTAGGGTAGAATGATTATAAATTCAAAACATGCAGCTACCGGCAAGAACCATAGGTGGCCATTGTTCTGTTCGCTGAGTTGACATCATCAGTGCGTCCAGAGGTAATCAAGACATTAGCCAATCAGGAGACAGGTCAAACAACCATCCATTAGGAAGGCTCGCTCAAGCTATCAACAATCAACCACGGTTTTGCAGGAAGTATAGGGATTACAAATGGGCGCATGAAAATTCAGGCACTTTCATCCACAACACGTTCGACTAACAAGGTATTGATGATGCTAACTATACTGGTAAAGATAAGTTTGGAAACAGCTCAGCGAACAAATCAACAGCTATCAATGCAACCTGAGTCAAAATTGCTATCTTCAATAATTACACACCTAATTTTATTCTGTTTTGAGCCTCTACTTGCCATGAGAAAAGAGATTGGAGCCCTGGACAGCTCAGTGGCTGAGGCGAAAGGTCTGTAGTTCGAACCCAAACTCTACATTTTGACTACTCCTGTCTAGGCTTGGACAAGCTAGCAATATCCCAGCCCAGGTGCTTCCTTCGGGTGATGTAGCAGCTGTGAACCGAAAGGGTGTTACAGCGGAATGGTTATTATTATTTTTACTACCGAGAGTTGATTAAGCCCCTTGAGAACTCCATGGGCAGTGAAGCCCGGAATAAAAAAAATGACAATCATTCTGTACGTTAACGGGTTCAACGCACATGAGCGTGCTGGCGGTCTGTCGTTCCATTTCAGTCACATCATTGCCAGTCAGGTCACAATATCATTGTGATAATATATATTTGACTGTATTTGTCCTCCTCTCATTTGTGACGTCAAATATAAACAAAATCAGCAAGATCGCCGGCATCCTAGTATACACACACTTGTCAAACCCTCGTTTATGTGTGCAAAAACCACACTGGCGCCAAAATCAGCAAGTCCAGATTCATAATCTGTCAGAAAGCGAAATTTCTGGCGCAATATCACACAGACTAGCAACCAAAAAAGTCAACATGGAAATTTAAAGCATCTCCGACGGTAACGAACACGATCAAGAGACTCGAAATAACTCAGTATGCTGTACCCATTAAGTACAATCTGATACTCGTTAGGTCACATCCTGACGTTGATTTCAATTAATGTCAGGACCTGAAAAGGCTTTCTGAATTATCCAGCTGTATCGCTTTACAGAAAGTCCACTTGACATGAAATCACGCAAGACCAAGAGAAAATGACTGACTGTCTTCGGTTGGACGGAGGCTACGCAGGTCAGTGTGACACGAATCTTATTTTTCCTAGAAGAAGCGGTTTCGGTTCCGAGTTTAGGAGGACTATTTGTGATACAGTACCACGATACTGTGGCTGTTAACTGAACCGGAAGCCGTTGGCTTGTGGCACTTGTCCCGACAGCTGATGAGTGGTACTGTCTGGTGGGAACTTTACGGTACATATATAGTGTGTATCGATTGGGGATGCTTAGCTCGGTCTGTGGCCTTGACTTAAACAGTGGATCAAACTAGTGGGACCCAGGTATACACCATGTCACCTTCCATCAAGCATCAAGCATTGAATACCTCCGGGACATTCCAGACGAGTTCACTCATCTAGCGAGTTAAGGGCGAGATGGCTCAAGTGGTTAGAGCACGAATTTACTGACCGGAAGGTCCGTGGTTCGAACCCGACTTCTGCCACTCGACTTGCCCTGTCTAGGCCTGGGCGACCTGGCAGTATCCCAGCACTCGTGCTTCCTCCAGGTGCCATGGCAGCTAGACACAGGAAGAAAGTTACAGCTGAACGATTACTTTATTATTTTAGACGAATTCACTGGCATACCTAGAAAGGATACCGCGACCGAGAAGGACAAAAGTGGTTGCTGTAGATGTGTCAAAGAAATCCACTGAGATCCCTAACCATACGAGATCTGTCGCCCCCGCCCCAGCGACTAGAGTTTCGGAGGCATAGAAATTACAAACGAAGAGCTACGCTTCCAGTTACGAAATCATCATCATCATCATCATCATCATCATCATCATCATCATCATCATCATCATCATCATCGACAGCATGACATCAGTGCTCAACACCGATGCTTCACTGCCGTACA
>NW_008752047.1:216468-241084 GCF_000715545.1 Opisthorchis viverrini | reverse complement strand
CATCCCTGACGGACACCGCTTTGTGTGCGGAAGCTTTTGGAGAGCTCTCCGTACACTCACACGTTCGGAAGTCTGAGAATACAAAGAACGTATTATGTTCACAAACTTCCGGGGCATTCCTTGGTGGGCAAGCGTCTCAAGAAGAACAGACCGATCAACCGAGTCGAATGCGCCTCGGAAATCCAGGAATACTAGAATTGTGGGTCGCTTATACGTATGGCGTTGTTCTAGCACCTGACGCAGTGTGAAGATTTGGTCAACACAACCCCTGGCCGGCCGGAATCTCGCTTGCTGCTCTCGGGTCATGAATCGCAGTTACGAAATAATGTGGAGATTCAAACAGCCGAAACATACGATCCAGCTCGCCTCCATACATCCGATATTTGCTTTCAGACGTAGAATTACGTGATCATACGGAACAGAGAAATATCAAGGATACTGGGAAATTATTCAGCATCGTAGAGATTCCTAAACTGTGACCCCAGCATTTCCGGAGTAAAAAGTTAACGAATAGAGTAAAGATCACTTGCAAAGACGGTATCGAGAAAGCTAAGTGATCAAAATGCGAAACTACTGACTAGAAGATTTGTGGTTCGAAATCAACCTTGGTATCTGTTTCGGCCTGGGTAATATGACAGCATCTCAGTCCTCATACTTCCTTCGGATGGCATGGAAGCTACGTACTGAAGAGGTGTTGCAGCTGAACGAGTATAAGCATAAGCCTTATGGGAGAACGCTCGGGAATGACTGAAGTCGTGTCCGGAAAACTTGGAAGTCTCTCTATTCTTACCAAACTTTATTTTTGACGAATCGTCCCAGCCACTTGTCAAGTTCAGTTACTTTGGTGGGAAATGAATGCTAGGTTTCTCACATGGTGCCCTAATATAGTACATATGTACACTTACACAGTATCATACATAGTGCATGGTCATATAGTACAACGCGTGTTCTTCGATTAGCAGAAGCCGTTTGAAGGCTAGAGCTATTTCCAGTGAGCAGTGATTGCGAAGGGTGAGGAATAACGCACTACTTTGCCAGAAGACGAGCCTTCTGAAAGAACGCCTTTGTACTTTCAACGGCCATTCACCTCGTTTATTTTGCCACAACCTCATGGATGAATCAGATGAACCCAGAATTCGAGCAAAATTGAACTCCTGGGTCGTTGGGCGACGAGAAATCGTCTTGGCGAAAATGCAAACGGTAGACAACAAAGAACGAATTAGACTTGAAGAATAGCAAGACACAATCGATCATATGTGCATGCTGCGTAAACTGCCCGCGCCACGAGTTGTGAAGATGGTACGACCAGCTTTTGAGACCCTGGGTAGAGCAACAACATGGTGTTTTCCAAAAAGTGCCGAAAAAGCAGCCAAACACCCATCATGCACCCAAAGCACGACAATCATCGAAGTAATATAAACTAGAAAATCCCAGTGCTGTTTCATATTTTTTGGATACATTTAAGTTAGCAGTTTCTCCGATCTGGTGACAGTTGTTCCAAGTGTACATTAATTGTGCGAATTCGAATATGGCGAGCAACCTGTTCGCATTAGATGGACCTATAAAGTGCTCTGGACAAGCACGTTTACCAGAATACCCTCGTGTCCAACAGGTTCGAGATGATAAATGAACACACACTGCAGCGACTCGCTTAAATTGATCGGGAAATTAGTCAGCCGAAACATACACCCAAGAAGAAAGGACACAGGAAAGCGCTTAAATTGATCGGGAAATTAGTCAGCCTAAGAAGAAAGGACACAGGAAAAGAAACTTCTGAAGAATCTTTGGTCGAAAAACAGCAATCAAAATGTTTGCGGCTGCAACCTGCTATGGAAACCGGATCGGGGTTAGACGTTGGTGATCCACATTCGACCACAGGTGAATGGAGGCAGCTTGTAGATCAAGAAACTACCAAGCACTATAGGCTGCGTGATATATTCAGAAGTCCCAGTTACCGGTTGTGCCACAGTTGCTCGTTTTGCAGTTCCAAAGTTGAATAAAACGAAAATCATTTCGAAAACGATTTTGTCCAAAACAATCGGATGTTACTTTCACACTGAGGCACCCAAAGATACATTTGCTAGCATAGCTCGAGATAGCTCAAGTGGTTAGAGCGCGAATTTACTGACCGAAAGGTCTATGGTTCGAACCCGAATTGCGCCTCTCAACTCCCCCTGTCTACTCTTGGGCAACCTGGCAGTATCCCAATCCTCGTGCAACCTTCAGGTGGCATAGCAGTTAGCCACCGAAAGGGTGCTACAGCTGAATAATTTTTTATAGCTCCAGATCAGATAACTGGCACTTATACTCCAATTCCTGTTTATTTCCGCTTTCCTCCCCGTTGTTAATACCAGGTCCACCTCATTCAGTTCATCCTGGGCGTCGTATCAGCCAAGTTTAATGCTATTTACTGTAATCTGATGCAATAGCATTTGCTGTAGCGTGCACCGGTTGGAGAAACGATTCAATAGCCACTCACTAGCAAACAAAATAAACACACGATAATTGCATGGGAAATGATAGATCCGAAACAAGTAGGTAATTCGGCACACGCATTGTGTGTCATAAAACAGCCCGAACTGTTGTTGTCCAAAAACTCTAGGCGAAACGTGGCTCCACTGCAGCTAAAAATGCAGCTGTATCAAAGGCGACGACAAGTGACCATAGTCAGATTTGTTTCCAAAGGAAGCAATCACATCGGTACTTCCAGAAAACAGTCAAATGGTTCGGTTTTTGGAGAAAATTGTCCTTGGTGTTGTGGCTAGAACCAACTTCCAAACAGTTCAGAACCTCCCAGACCTTACAATGAGTGGTAAAAAACTACATTGGTTTGATGTATTCAACTTATCGTTCAGCTGTAGCACCCCTCCGGTGCCTAATTGCCATTCCACACGAAGGAGGCACGAGGGCTGGGATACTGTCAGGTTGCCAAAGCCTAGACAGGGGAAATCGAGAGGCAGAGGTCGGGTTCGAACCACGAATCTTCCGGTCAGTAAATTCGCCCTCTAACCACTTGAGCCACCTCAACTTGCAAATGACGCAAAGATATCGGTGTTANCTCTAACCACTTGAGCCATCTCAACTTGCAAATGACGCAAAGATATCGGTGTTAGTGAGGGAAGAGTTTCACATGTACTTACCGGCTTTGGGCATAATAATAGTCGATCAGATGTTGAAGCAGGTCAGCACTCCGTTTTGCCTTTAGTTCGTTCACTTTGATCAGATACTATCAAAGGAGAAACAAACAATGTTTAGGATGCAGAAGAAACCATGGCAACTGTAGGTCGATGTGCTCCGGCAGACTGTAGAGTAGAAAAACATTATTCATCTATGCAAATGATCCTCAACAATGAACCGAAATCAACCACGTTACAAACCAGCTCCAGAGAGCGCCCGTAACATCCTTCATCTGAGCAAAAGAACAAGAAACAAGTTGTGAATCCACTGGAAACTATGAGCTAATGGAGATAGGAAGGAACGATGAGTGAACATCTATTTGGCCGTAAGGGAAACTACTCACAAGGTTGCTGAAAACTCATCGACAGCCCACGACCGGTTTCGCACTTCTTGGGGCTTATCAGGTAGGCGCAGTTCCCGAGTTTCCGTCAACCTTATGTTCTACTTAAACCCAATTGGACTGTTTTCGAGAAATACACTCATTTGCAAATCAATCTGGCTTTCACGAGAGACTCAACTGAATCCCTCATTTATGATATTCTAAGGCTGCACACAGGTCGCCTCATGTTTCAGTTGGCACGATATTCGTCCTATACACGAAACAGTTGCTCAGATAATTCCGAAGGATAGTAACCCAGATGATTCGCAACGCCCTACAGATGTTACTTCCACACATGAACAACCGATACCTTAAACTTCTTGGAACGTTGACCTAAATGATATCGCCCGGTTCCTGAATGCTTTTGCACAACGGTGGGCAGGGTTGGGGACAAGTCCAGAGATTGGTCCCACTAGCCAATCTCAGTTCTGGTAAATACGCTGGACCCTCATGGCCATACTGTCCCATATTCCACCCAACGCAAGCTCGTAATTGTTTTAGGATCCTATTTTGCACAGCAGCAATCTATGAAACAGATGATTCATTTAGTTTCATCAAATGAAAACTTAAAAACAGAAACCGATTGAGGTCAGCAATGGCTACCGAGTCGAGGAGACTTGACCCAACTCTGTTGTAACGGTTTACGTCCCTCAGCAATCCGTTGAGTCTTATAGGAGGATCCCCATTCAACATCCAGAGAATCTCACCAGACAAACTTATCAATGGACGAACACAGTCTCTTGGCCCTCTGGGTACTAAATCGGAAAGTGTGATAACCACTCCCTTGAAATTTGGGCTATTCAAGTAGCCTCACGCTAGGCTGCGCTGTTTTGCGGTCAGGATTTCGAGTTGAAGGCTTTTATTCAGGACCTTAGTCGTCCAGGTCTTACAGTCTTGAAAAACCTCAAACCAAAAACAACAGTGAACTTCACAAACAAAAATTCTTCCATGTCACATGGACTGTCGCGTGGTGACATCAGCTGAGTGGCATTATTCGCTGTATAAATGAAAACATACGACTGTTGACGCCTTCCATCATTTCTCATTGCTATCTTTTAACTCCCCTTCTGTCTCTCTTGATAACCACTTAAGTAGATATCAGTTTAGGCGTATCAATCAGGCAGCCAGAATAGTGACACCACACACCACCGCTGACAACGAATGCTCCACCTCTTCACTCAAGCCCCGTTCTTCTATTTTTATTGCAAGCTTTAACGTGTGAACTTTTAAGCACATTAACTAACAGGATACTTTGGATACTTTATCGATCAACATCTGCCGCATCTCTGAAACTCTTTTGAACGTTATTGAGTTTATGTCACTTTCTGTATCCAAATACTGCCGACTAAGAACTTCAGGCGATTCTGCAGCCGTTGCTGTGGGTTATGGCAGTGTTAGTATAGTCCTCAGTTTGCGAACCAAGGCTTCAGTAATCCTGTAGATACCCATAAACAACCAACTCTGTGCTTTTCGACTTTCCACTTGCACTAAACAAAGTACCAACTCAATAATTATTGCTCTGATTCAATGAAATATATCACGGCGAACTAACTATCTTCTTGCCCAACACCACCGTAGACTGGTGGTATGTAAGGGCATGGGTATAGGAACAAGAGTAGAGGGCATGAAGTGGACGTATTTCACCGTAACCTGTCACAGTATCAATTCGATTTAACCAGGCACCGGTAATCGGGACCGGAATTTTCATGTGAGACTACACCCACGCCATCAACTATTCAATCCTAGAAACTCGAGACCGCCAATGAGAAACAATCAAAAGCGTTCAATTCAACCCCAGGCGAAAGTTACGAACATCGGTAGTTGAAAAGACGCAAAAAATATGTTCCGATCGCCAGACAGCCAGAAAACCCAGTAGTACGTCTACCAGGGGATGCAAAACTCAAATGGGGTATTATCGAACTTGCAGAAGCTTGAAAGAATGCCACGATGCCCATAGAAGGCAAATACCTCCTATCCAGACGGAAAAGATTGTGTTTTGCACAACTCACTTCGCACGTTTCGAGCTGTAGTTTTCGCCGCTCCTTTTCTAAATCCTCTGTCATTTCCGTGGTGAAGACTTCTGGCGTAAAAATTCCAGTTTCTTTCATTATCTGAACCTTTTCTTTACGTAACTTGTCACTGGGAGAAAAAAGTAAGACGGCAAGATATGGAAGCAACCGTGAAACACAATTCAAACGCTAATTATTCTGAAAAGGCCAAGTGTAAATGAGGGCCAGGCAGGCAGACGATGTATCGAAGATATAAATCACATTCTACTCCAATTCTCTCTTGCACATCACAAACGTTTTATTAGGAATGGTCCACCAAAAATGAGCAATCTGAAAAGACATAACTTTGACTAACTCCGACTAACTTACACCGAGGACTAGTGTGAGTAGTGCTCAAAACCACAATGAAATGTCGGAACGTCGAGAAATCTCACCCGATATTTGGGTGCATGGTACAGTCGGAACGGGGTAGGAACGTTAGCTCCCTTGCAGCTGCATGACTGCCATTTGTCCTGTGTGGTTGAGCTACTAGATGTGGATAAGCCACCTGCAATGAGTGAAGAACCGCGAAAAAACAGCGGAGGAACTGTCTAGCCTTCACGTGGTCAGTTGGTTTCGTGTGAAAAACTACACGTACTCAATCATGTAGAGGGTCAGTGTGACTAGGCATCTAGAGTTAGTGCGTTAGGAGTACAGGGAAGGCTGAATCATGTTAGATCCATCACAGTATTGATTACGATCAATTCCTAGTAGGCTTTTACTCAAGCAAAAGTACAAATGGTACATGAAGTTTGTAACTGGACAGTGTTCTACTTTGGATTCAATTGACACACGCAATCGTGACGTTTACGATGCATCCTGGGGGCCTACACATCACTTAAAAGGTGTATGAACTAAAGTCTTGGAACAGAAGACAGAAATTAGTATTTTGTCCCGATATTTTGCCAGTCAGGTTATTTCGCCAAAAACTCCAGGTGCCCTCCAAGAAAACCCTCTACTTCGGAGAAAACAAGCGGTACTTCAGTCATCACACGAATCCTGAACCCAAACGATCTCTCTCCTATCTTCCCCTTTCCCTCTGCTCAAAAATTCTATCTCTCTTCATGCACAAACACTCCTTTGTATTGGTGTAGCCATGCTGTTTATCCGGGTCGACTGCTTTCACTTTACCACTACCACTAATACTACCGTTCAAGAAATGTTCTCTCTTGTTTTTCCTATCAACTCTGCAGGTGGACCACTCGGTGAAGAGAATGAGCAACAAGTTGCTGTCATGGCAGACGACTCGCTAAACAAGACATACATGAAACTACCTGCATACAGAACGAACACACGAAACATTCCCACCTTTCTTTAGTTGTTTTGTTTCTGGCACGGTTGATATATTCATGATTCGTCCGGTAACATCCACAACGACAGTTCGTTAACTTGCGCATTCTATTTGGAATGACCGAAAACTCTTTGCATATACTACCATCGATCTTCAGCTCATTAAATCGTGTGTCGTTGTGCGAAATATGTGGGATATTTGAAAAAAAAATGCACAACTTTTGGATGTCCTTTTGGTTATGAATGAAGCACTCGAATTACGAGTCACGTCTGTTCTTCAATATACTTGAAACCGTAGCTAACAGTAAGCGTGGGAGACTTGGACAAGGATCTATCCTGGCAAGATCACAGACAGCTGGGACAAACGAGGATCATTCTATCGGGGGGAAATCCTCTACTATATAGCAGGGATTTCTAAGGAAACACCACGACTGAGATTCTCGCCATACGCTCACACTATTGACCTCGCAGTGCGAATAAGATATACACTTTTGTAGCAAGCGGTTTTCTCGAAAACTCTATTTTTGTAAATGTCAGATAAAAGCAAAGGCGTTTATCTAGTTGTATTCACAAACCGGTATAAACTTCTGGCCTACACGTGAAACAGGTTCATCTATTACGAAGTTTGCAAAACGAGTGTTGGAAAAGTGGGATCGACAGGTGCATGCTCAGAAATTTGACGTTTATCCCCACTTGTTCATGGTTTGAGACACCGCAAGATATGGCTGCTAACAGATGTCAGTAGCATTCTTGTTGTCAGCCTCTAACCCGAGTGTATGAATGAGTGTCCGAAAGCGTAGGCGTCTCGGAATGATGGTGGTACGTTAGCACTAAGTCCGTTCCCCATCCACTTCTATACCTTTCTTCACAATTAGGCTTTTAATCAAATTATGAAGAGCCAACCGTCAGTCTATGAAAACTGATATGCTGTCGATAATGATGAGGATTATCCCACCTTTGAGGGGATCGTCTACAAAGATTCCCTAAAGAGTTTGTAAGTGTTGCGCGAGCCCTTTGCAAGTGGTAGACTGCTGGTACTACGGGCAGAAGCGCAAACTACAGAAAATATATGTACGACTACTTTGCTAACAGAGGGGCCGGTATAGCAGTTTAAGAAGAATCTGTGGGAGAAGAGCTAAACGACAGTTCGCCCTCGGTATTACATCAATCTCTGTTTTTTCGGAAAAGATGACGATGGATAAGCCTGAAGTCCTTATATGGTCAAGCACTCATGAGGTCACACATCGAAGATATGGGTGATACATGACACCTAAAACAATACAAATGAGTCACGGGTCGCATCGTTTCACGAGAGAAGCGTTCGGTGGATTTCATGGACGGTAAACGCCCTGTAAGTACCATTTGCATTCGCTTAAGAACTATCTGGAGTTGTCTGGAAATGTGCTGGGAAAAACTCCAGAGTACTGCACCACTTTCGAAGGTCCTCTGGTTTGAATACATTCAAATGAAATGATCTCTGTTTTTTCATGTCATTCACTTACACGTTTACGTCCGTGACCCACATTCATGCTATCTATGATATCGTGTCCGACCGGAACTCACACCGAAAGCAAGCGACCGATGAAGGTAAAGGGGGGCATATATTAAAAAAAAGCAACTTTAACGGAGAACAATATCGGCATGACGGTACTTTGACCTCATTATTTCACACACTACGGTTGGTCCTGGTACATTCGGAAACATCTGGTAAAATGGGTGCCACAGGTGAACACACAATCACTGTTTGCGTGTTACCTAACCGTAAAGCTCTATCACAAGGCTGGTCAGCTTTGACCGGTTCAACAGACAGAATAATTCATAGTCGTGTGCAGTGACATGTGAGGGAAACCAGGTCATTTGTGCGTCATGAATGAACATCAAATTTGGTCCAAAAAATGCAACCTGAAACTTACTATTTGTATTCATATTCTTTAAGTGCTCTTTCAAACGGTTTTTTCCAGTCCGCTTTTACATCTCCCTGCATAAAAGCTTCCATTGGAAAGATAAGAATGCTGTTCATATTTTGCATCTGCGTATCCAATGAAAGTGGCGGAGGGTAAATGATAAAGATTCGAGAATAGCAAGTTTCGTGTCAACATTCTCGATAAACTTTGCCCACATACCGCGAAGGTAAGTTGAGAAAAGGGTAACGTGCACGGTTGTACATAGCTGGGAAATTCGGTAAACTGTACGCAGGTGACAAGTTCATGAGGAAAATAAAAGATCTAATTCTACCAGAAGAAAGAGTGGACAACAGGAACAGGTCACCCACCCTAATTGAAAGGTGACGATCATCAGTTTAGAGCACCAAAACTATGTAATAGGCTCACTGAAGAAACGATATTCCAATAGATCACCTGCTTTGAGACTACTTTTCACATAGGTCATTGGCGTGAAGCACACATCTCAGAAATAAAGGAAAAACAAACTAAAGGGCTAAGCATGATGCAGCTATAAAAAGTTACGACAAAAATGTATTAAAGCAGATAAGCTAGCATCTGAGGATTAACAGTAGTGTTACCAAAACTCGGTGTATATTTGCCCTCCATCGAGGACTGAGTATCGACCGCAATAAACAGAGAGCTCTCAAAAATCCAGGATGCAGCCACCTATCCCTAAAAGAGTCCGTACTAACTTTGATCACTGTCACCACCATCACCATGGGCATCAGTATTGGCAGTAAGCCGACATCATCATCATCATCAAAGACAGCAACATCAGTGTTGGTACTGATGTTTCACTGTCGTACTTTTGTAAGCCGACAAGGCTTATTCAATTAGTTTCAAGGCCTTTAAGAGCGACCGAATGGTGAAAGTAACCGGTGCTAGTCTTATGCCTACTTCCAAATGCGCAGCCAATATGCCGTCAAAACAAGAGTGTCACCAACAGCGCACTGTCACCTTGAATGGTGACAAAACGTTTGTAAATCAAGTGCCAAGTTCGGCGAACAGATTGACAGCCACCCGATCAACTACCAAGAGTAGAACTTACTGCGATGTGACCACTTGCTCACCTCTATTGCCCATCCAGCTATACTGGGTTGATTACGTGTGACACTCACAGAGCCTGTCATCACATTAGCCAATGAGTAGAGGTCTGACTAGCCAGGTCTCCTTGTCCTTTACGCCGAGGGTTGGAACACGTGTGGCGACTTGCCCTTTGAAAATGTGGGTTGCTGTCATTTTCCTACGTCAACCATCGCTACCTTGCGGTTGGGCTTTTGAGACTTTGGTTGAGAACCTTATTCGTCCTCCTATCTAGGCCTCGGTGCCTTAGAAATATTCTATCCCACGTACGAACATGAACTGCACACCTATAAATAATTTCACACTACATCGGCGCGTGGTGTCATCAAGGAAAACAGGCTAGAGCTGATGCCTCGCCTGTTCCTCTTTCACATATTGGTTATTTTTTCCCTCCTCACTCCTTTGCTAGCGACATATCGTTAGGTTCATTGTTAAGTACTGAGGGATGCGTTAATTGCACATTGCCGTTAGCTGCAATATCTACGGTTAACTTGGCCATCGCAGCAGTAGACACTTCACTATCTTCAGATTTTTCATCACTCAGCTTTACCTGGAATCGGCTGAAACCAGCGCATTCGGAATGAAGTTATCAGGAGACGGGTTTTTGGCTAACCAGACGGAATATATCTATGGCAGTGGAACCTAAGGGTATCAGAACTCATGTGCTGTCGATGATAATAACGGTGACAAAGGATGCATGCAGCGCTGCAAGCTAAGGTGGCCGGGTCAAGTGTTACGCATGCCCGGTTACTTGCTGAAACGAACGCTGTGGTTGACCGTCCCTTTTTTCTTCTTTCCATCACAGGGTTTTATTCAATAAAGTGAACATGATTGTACGGCGGTAAAGCGTTAGTGTTCTCATCTGTCAACGCAGATGATGACTCAAAAGAAAACGAGAGCAGGAACGTCGCTGTTATTGATTATCCAACATTTTTAGCAACGTCCATAAGGAAGAGTCTGTCTTCAGACCCCCATCAAAGATACAGCCCTTTCTATAGAGGAGAATGTCGGTAGCTCAGGTAGCGTAGCTGGTCGTTAGTGGTTGTGCCTAACCCACCGCTACGCACAACTACGCACTGATGATGTCACCTCGATTGGTGATGAAACGTTTGCAACCAAATTGCCCAGCTCAGCGAACAAGCCAACGACCAGCTACAGCCCTATCAGAGATCGAATGTTTGGAAGAGCTCGAGTGGGCATAGGCCACAGGCATAAGTTCCGGCATCAAGCAAAGATTTTGAAACTTGTCTGCAGTGAATGTTGACATCCGATTATGGAATGGCAGGCACTGGGGAATTCGGTTCTGATTCGTTTGCTTCATTTCTGAGTTGACGAGCTTTGCAATGGACAAGATAGGTGTGCACGTTCTCTGCAAACTTGAATACCATGATGGAAGGAAGTAACGAACAAACACCATCGTAAAGGGATCGAATTTTTGAAATGTGAATTCGTATCTCCCAGGTGAGGCCACCTTAGCTATCGGTTTTTCTACTCGTTTATCGTGCATTTTATTAACAGGTACCTCTTATTATGGAGTTACCTTAGCTGTCTTAACATTGTCACAATGCGAATACGCCACAAGACGTACTCGGTTGTGTTAGCGAAAATCAAAACATGGTGAGGAACTTACCAGATGTTTCGACATATTGGCCAAGTCTCGGTGGACGACTGAAAACTTGCACAGACTGGCGGCAATCTCGGTGCCATGGATTTCGTCACTTTCCAGGGCAACTTGACCAAGCTTTTCTAAGTAGTCACACAAGGTAATTATACTATCAGCATGATCTGAACGTTTGAGGATATATTGGGGTGTAAGATTTACTTACTGGTTCCAGATGAAATCACTGCCTTCAGCAACTTTTTAGCCTTAAGGAGGACATTTCTGTCATTTTCTATGCCCTGAAAACATGAAGAGATGAAGTGGCAAAAATAGTCATACCGAATGTAAATAACGCATATATACGGAGTAGTCCGTCTAAAGTGCGACCACTAACAAGTACCAACCTCGCCGAAAAAAAATTAACGGACCCGAGAATCTTTATGATACGATATTCCGAATAAGCGAAAATCCTCCCTAAAGGTGACAAGAAATACCCTATAAGCACCTGACACCTGGTAAATATCCCAGGGGTCGAAACTTTTAAGCACGATTGGCGCGCAACGCTCAGAGAAGTTCGTCTGCCGACAAATCTTCAAGCGCGCTCAGCAAACAAACCTAACGACCAAGACGTATAATGCTCATACTTAGCAAACATCGTTCGCATGGACCAAAAATATGTTGGGTCACATATGCTTAAATTGTTGCTCCCAGACCGAACGAGTGCAAAAATGAAATCCACATCGCTCGTTCCACACCGAGATCATCCTTGCTGTTCTTGCATTCAAATACCACTGCAAGACAACACAGAACAAGTGGCTGTTGAAAAGAAGGTCAAGCTCAAATCCTTGGGTTTCGTGGTTCGCTGCATGTGATCTTTCGAAAACACTGAGCATTATCGATTCGTCCGATTGGATGGGGAGGAGGCCCGTCTCCCACAGTGAGCCGAATAGGATACACCATTACAGGTTAGATGATTCGCCTCCATCCTCAAACAGCGCAGGTAAGAGCTCGTAAGGATCACTAGCACGATGCCGCTTAAAAGCCGTCGGGCTTGCCACGTTCGAAGCCTAGAGTTCCATGGCGCACTTGAAATCCGAATAAAATGTGGCAGGTGGCAAGCTGAATCGTTGCTCAAATTGCTCTGTCCAAAGGGTTGGGCATTATGCTGATGTAAATCAGCGGACAATCTTCTTCGTTGGTGGTTTGATAAAACAAGGGCTTCTGGAATGAAGCATCAGGATTCGATATGGCCCAAGTGGTTAGAGCACGAATTTACTGAACGGAAGGTCCGGGGTTCGAATTCGACCTCCACCACTCGACTTCCCGTCTAGGCTTGGGTAACCTGGCAGTATCCCAGCCCTCGTGCTTCCTTCGGGTGGCATGGCAGCTAGGCGCCGGAAGGGTGGCTACGGCTGAACGCTCTCTTTCTTTTCCACTACTCCACTTCCTCAGAAACCTGAATAAATAAGATTCTTAGCCGGCAATGAAGGCGCCTTTGGTGCTTTGCTCTTGATCCATCGTGTACTCCTCATAACCCGATGGATTCGATGAGTACGTAACAGTCCCAAAGCTTCCGTCACCTCTTGATAAATCTTAAAATCCGTCCACGGTTTTTCGCGATGCAATACCGTTGGGAAAAAACGTATGCATTAACCGGGCCTTGTATCCTTCGGGAAAAGACCACGTGCGTCCTCCAGTTCAAGATCATGGTTAATGGATCAATTAATGGTATTCGCAGCCGGAAGCTCCATAAAGATTTTACGGGCATAATCAGAGACGCAAACCCGGTACCCAACGGAATAACGGTCATTGGTGTTAATGAGATTGGGGCAGTCGAGGTCAGAGATGCCAGTAAGGTCCAACTGTAAGATAAGTTCTGGTACGCTGTGAGACCAGTGCAAACCATTCCAGTAACATCTGTCACAAGTTGAAACATGAGTATGGTCATGAACAAGTCGATAATACACGACTATGAGAGTAGGCCCCAACGCACAAGATCCCAAATTACTTCAAGTGCAATGATGATTCGACTATTCTCGGCACATTTACGATTAATAATGCAAAGTACACAACTCCAGACCATCGGAGACCAGTGCACAGCACGGAATTAAATGGCTTGGAATGAATTTCATCCATGAATCAGTATAAGTAAGATTAATAATCAACAACTCCTGTTGCATACGGGTAAGAAAAAACCCCACTGACAAGAATATATCAGAGAAGAATTCTAGCCGAATATAACCTGTATCCAAACCAATCCTATTCAAGTTCCATCCAAGATGAATAGCACACTTTTAGGAGCGGTCCTGATGCATGCAAACGTGCAAAGCCGATCTTCCTCAAGTGAACATAAATCGGTTCGACGTTTTTATGGGGCGATCATGAGCAAACACAACCAACCACATATGACATCTACCATAAGTAAAATTTTCGTCAAAAAGAAAACGGCTACAATAGATGGGCTTGCATTTTGGTAGCTGCCAAACATCGTACTACGTAACACCGACGTGCAGCGCCATATAGGTAGCCGACATAACTTGCACGAACGTTGAATCTTGCCCGATAAACTTACTACTTAGATGTTAGAAAGTAGACAACCCAGTTGTCAACGTGCGCCCTGGAAGCTTCAGGTGACAAAACCCCTGGCATTGTCCCAATTATTCGTTACTTTCTGGATGACGAAGCACTCTTCTTCCGCACGTCACCCATTTCCAAACTCTTAACGTGACCGAGAACACCCTAACACCTCTCTATTCGAGAAGTTTCAACCTAAGCAGGTACCTACCAAAAGAAAACGATTGTTTTTCATTGTCCGGCAACCGCTATAACTCGCGAATGGATGCACCCCTCGCTATATATCGAACCCCACCCGGGGAACTGGCACTGGCACGCTAACTACCTGACGATGGCACCCCAAGGAACGCTGCTAAGCCATTCTTTCATCTATGAATTCTGGATGGAGAACATACATTATTTATCAGCCCACGGAATGCACGTGGGTAATGTGCGAAGGCTCATATTCATTAGTAGCAACTAAAAATAGTAGAAAACATGATTCTATGCTTCTAATGACTGGTTTAGGCAATATTGGGCTGAGATAACATTTGTGTCTGAAGGAACACCAGACCGTTCGTCTCGAAAGTAATGTCAGCTAGCTTAAGGAAACTGATACTCACCTCATCTAGTTGGTAAACGGTGCAGCGGACACTTGAAACTTTTGATATGAAGTCTGACTCCAAAGGGCGGCGAATATCCTGCAGAGTGTCAGTTATGAATTGGTCGACTGTGAGCGGACAAGACATAGCGCGCAAATTTACAGACGCCGCCACGCATGTGATTGGGATTCAGTTCAATGGGTCACGGATTCACTGATCCACGGATTGATACATAGGGTCGAGGCTTTTGCCCAGGTTTCCGTAACGGTTCTGTACTCGTCGTTTAGCGGCTGTCGTCCAACTGAAAGGAGCGAGTGAAAAATGGTGTAGCACTGTTCTTTATGTTCTTAGCGCGGGGAAGTATGCTTGCCAGCGCGAGAATTCGCATAAATAAATGTCTAACAGTGTTTTAAGCTGGGTTCTAGAAGGAGCGTGGACAACCGTCGGAGGAAGGTCATTCCACGAAGCTACTACCCGAAATGGGAAAAAATTTTGTTCAATGAATGTGTGTGCTCTGATCTTGAAAATTTTCTTATTATGCCCCCGCCGGTGTTTGCTGGGTCAACGATAAAAAAAACCTGTTAGCCAAGCTTTGTTCAAACAGAACATAATTATGAATTAGGTCTCCCCGGATGCGACGGTACTCCAGGGGAAAGAGATCAAGCATCGCGAGGCGCGTTTCGTAGTCCACAGATTTGAGGCCGGCAACCATTCCCGTAGCGGCCCGCTGGACACGCTCAATGAGGGTGACGTCGTCGTGAGTCCTGAATAGACAACCTGGTTGGCGTACACCAGGAGCGGTCTGACGTAGGCCCCATAGAGTATTTGGAAGTCCCTGTGAGTAATATGGGAGAAGGTGTGTCGGATCATCCGTAAAATGGCAAATGCCTTTTGGGCCGATTTCTCATGGTGCAGGGAGAAGGACAAGTTTGAGGTGACCCAGATGGCCAAATCCTTTTTGGCATCTATCCTTATGATGTCTTCTGGTCCCTTTTCACCATGCATTACAAATGCATTCGCTGAATCTCCTCCAAACGACATATGGACGCACTCTTCGTCATTCAGAAGAAGGTGCCAGCTCAGTGACCACTGCTTTGCATCATCAACCTCCATTTGCAGGGCACTGGCATTGGAACTCTAGGATTTCAAGTCGTCCGCAAAAATTATACATATACTTGCGAGAACATCTGGAATGTCGTTGACGTAGATCAGAAATGGCACTGGTCCCAGGACGGAGCCTTGAGGAACTCCAATGGAAACCGGTGCTGGAGAAGAGTGGGTCGAGCCTATTCTCACTCGGAATGATCTGTCTGATAGGAACACCTTGATCCAGCGAAGGATTTTTCCTTGAATCCCGTAAGACTCGAGTTTGTGGAGCAACAGGGCTTGTGGGACCCTATCAAATGCTTTTGCGAAGTCAAAAAATATGATATCCATTATGAGTCCTTCGTATTTGGCTTGGGTTAAGCTGTCCATGAACACGAGCATGATTTTCACGCAAGAAGGGTCTGGGAGAAATCCGTGTTGAGCTGAAAATATCAGGTTGCTGGAAGTAAGGTGATCTAGGATATCTCGCTTTTCACGCCACGTTTGTGAGGCTCATAGGCCTGTTGCTGCTAGGCGACAGTCGGTCGCCAGTTTTGTAGGTTGGCGTTACAATCGCTTCCTTCCAAATCGAGGGAAGGTTGCCTTCGTCAATCGACTGACGAAACACCAGGTATAAATGATTTGCTAGTGCAGACGACGTTTCCTTCAGGATCCTTGGGTGGACCTCGTCGGGCCTCAACGCCTTGACGGCTCCTGGTCACATGTGCATCGGACTCAAAAAGAGCTGCAGCAAGTAAATATTTGCGTAGAGAACCAAAGGCTCGTACAGTGAAGTGAGACGGTCAAGTATCTTACTATGATTGTACGGAAAGGAAAGTTTGGCCTTTGCCGCCAGTAGCGCTGTGTACAATGGACAGGCCCAATGACGCGTAAAAATTTCCCATTTAGCCAGACAGTGCAACTCTCTGTATGTAAACAAAGCAGTGAGGTGTGGATATCAGATGACTAAGCTAAGGACAGACTTCGTTTTGGGGGCAGAATGGTATAACACAATTATTCGTGGACAGAGAACGGAGGTCGGTGGACCCTACCGACCAGATCCAGATGAGTACAAAGATTCCCGCTTTAGTGAACAACACATGTAACGTTCTTTCGAAAATGAGTAAAAAATGATTATTCTGGGTTTGGAGGCAAACGAGGCCATGAGTCTTATGCAGGGATTGTGTATTAATAATAATACTATTGTTTATTTCCCAACTTGTGGGTGGCATACCTTCGGGCATGATCATGCGTTTACAGTCAGAATGGGGCATGTGACTGAGGGATTCCGCGAAATGAGGACAATGTTATGAACAGTGAGGAGTATTCGATGAAATAATGATAACAGGTTTCTTTCGCAACTTGTAGGGAACAGTGGGCATGAAGTCCGACTAATTCAAAGACGCAGTCGGTTGACATGCACTAAAACTGAGTAAATGGCCGGAGTCACAACGAGATAAAGTGGAGGTGAAGATGCGATAATTCGAATTGGGAGAACATGGCAAGTTTGGTCTCAAAAATGTGGTGAAATCTGAGAACAAACAGACTCACTGGTTGCACTGTTGTAGGAAAGTTAAGTGCTGGGGTCTAAGTTGGATGAGGACACAAAGGTGGCTGGATTCGAACGAGAGGTCCAACAGGTTGGAATGAATGTCATGGTGGTGGTTGGGGTCAATGAATCGCATACGCAAGTGGGCTCGTTTGGGGGGAGGAATGGAACAGTTGCGGGTGTGCTATCAAACTGAGTATGGCAGTGCCGTGCCATCATTGGCCTGGCATGCTTCAGTTTTTGGAAAGCCCCGTGATGGACGTCGCATTTGAGATCATTCGGCTGGGGTGTGTAGTTCACTGGGCAGCGGTATTCATTTCAGCCTGGTCAGGGGTAAAACGTGGAACGAGGATAATATGGGATTGTAGGGTTTTTTGTGGTCCGCTTGGCGATCACGGAGTTGTAGATCATAGGCCGGGTGGGGTGGAGATCAGCTAACCAGGTCGTCCAAAACGGGTACTTCCGAAGTTCAAAGCTTGGGAAGATGATGGGATGGAGGGAGATTCGCAAAACATGGTGAATTTGTGGGGATAAAAATGGATATTATGCATTATTGAACTCAGGGGAAAAACTTGACGCCTGCTGCAATTAATGTGATGGCAAGTGATCATTTGGAGTATGAAATAGATAAATTTGTACTTAGGAGGCTAGCGACCAAGGGTTGAGCTTGCTAACATACGATATTACATTGCAAGGTGTCTAGTAAAAGCCGATAAAAGCGCGCAGAGGTGTGGTATGGGAATCAGATGCATAAAGGCTGGCGGGAGTAGAATCCTAAAATAGCTGGCTGAGTTGGGCTATACCAGGAGAGAAAGTGTGTGCAAGGGAAATAGTCACTAGTCCCCGAAGCACTGCTATCAGCTCTAATCTGTAGATGGTGCATAGCAAGTATATACCACTATTCAGTGTCTATCACGGGGAGCGGTGAGTAGATGTATTCTCTGTCTGGATGACGAAATGGGCTTTGGTGCGGTGTAGCATCTGTTTTGAGGGCAGATGAGCTATGCTAAACAGTTCTTTTTTATTTCCTGAAGGTGTGTAGGTTAAAACGACAGTAAATAATAGTCAAATGACAGATCCTTTGAGGATGCCACTCTAACCGATCGGAGAATAACCGGCCGATCCTCAGTTTTGAGTACAGACGCGGCATAGACGTGCTCTTCTTGTTCTTATTTTACCACTGATTGTGGCCATTGCAGCGAATCCTAATATGGGGGCCATGTGATGTCTTTGCCAGAAAACCCGTCACATCTGACGTCAAAGAGGGGAGTTCGAGAACGGCTATCGCTGGATATTTGTACCGGTATCACCCTTATTTACTGTTCGCTCGCCACAGGCGTGATCGCGTCGACCGTATAGCTCGGAAAGAACAACAGCTCACTCTCTTGTGCAGACGATATTGATAATAGGTCTATTTCCAAACTTGAAGAGATCATATTAGATGAGGATTGATCTGTCCGGTAAAACCCGGAAATGGCACGTAACGACATTACGGAGAGGGAAGTAAAACCAAAAGTACATACCGATCACGTGGACCCTGGAAAACAAACGGGCTAGATCGTGAGTCCCGTCCTGTCGAGGGGAAACAATTGCTGCAGAATAATCTCTTTTGCAACCATCTGGTGCAAGCGCCAGCTCAGAGACCCTGGTATTCCTTTAGGCATGGTCATAAAAGTACAGTCGGAGATCAGGCCTATAAATGTCAATGCGGGCGCCCAGAAATGCGCAAAGGTTACAAGTTAAAAGTGAAGAGTTATATAAAAACGGGCATCCTCCAAATTTGTTGGAACCATGGGGTTCTGTTATGGTGGTATCGGAGCCTTCGCAATGAGGATAAATGAAGGGCAATGTGGTAGTATGACGAGTTGTAAGTGAGGGTCAGTAAACACCACCGACCGTTTACACGTTGCCTAATGTAATGAGAAATCGCGAATTGTGTAAAACGTTGACTCACAATGGACGGAACTTTTAGACAGCTTCTAGCTGAGATAATGCCCTGACCATTCTAGAATCTGCATGGCGTTTGGGAATGCAAAATATGAGGGGATGCATTCCTGGAAAAACTTTTTCTTGACAATTGACGTTGCCAGTTAAAATTCCGTAGTCCACGTTCATTATTGACAGAATCTCGTGCAAGTTTGTTGGGAGACAGCAGAATTCTCCATTTAGGTTGTGATTTATGCTAGGAAGACCTCGACTTTCATTGATTAGCCACAGGGAATCTACGTCGATCATAGCGGACAGGTGGTGGGGTTTGTGAGTACGGTACGTGGAAAAAGAACGGTGACAAAAACAGTGGTTTTTATCCAAAGTAGACCTGGTCACACATGAGGCGGCATGGCTAAGCAACCAAAGTTACAAGGGCTCTTCCTTTGATATAGGAAACATCAAATGAATCAACATACGACCGTCAAGATTTGAAAGTCCGGCAAAAACAATACGAGTGAGGCAGGTTGGTTTGCTTCCTGTGTGCAGCAGAACTGCTACGATCTGACCGGCCAGTTTGAACTAAAGCCTAAAACGGTCTCCGAGGCTTTGTGGCCTTGGCTGTTGGGCGTACGGCCAGGGTAACGAAAAGCGTAGGTGAGGCTGGTGGAGCGAGCCCATCCATCTGTACGGAAGAAAAGGTCAAAACAGACAACTTAAAATATCGGGATGTACTGGTCGTTTTGCTGGGTACATTTTTCCTTCCGAGGGTGCATGATCTTCTTCGTGGGGAGCGTCCACTTGGCCGTTGACGTCCTGAAATGAGAGGAGGATATAATTTAGGTTATCAGAATATCACCTTGGGGCGGACGACCGACAAACTGGTAGGAATTCTTACACCAAAATGCACTTCAGCGGCTATGACGTCGTGCAAGTTTTGGAAGCAAGCTGAGAAAAATCTATGAAAAATAGTCCCTACTTTTTTGAACCGACTGATCTCTAAATACAACGAACAGGCGTACGCAGGGGAGAAACATTGCCTGGTTGAAAAAGCATGGGCATTCTCCAGCACAGGTGACACATTTCTGGGAGCATCCGTGCGTTTGCACCACAGACTATCAGTTTACGTAGCTTAACCTCTCCCCGTCTGTTTGGAACACTATCATAAGAGAGCCTTGGCAGTCGCGGCATCAAGTGCCTCAAACCGAGAGGGCACGCCTATTTAGTCATTCGGCAGATCACATTCATATAGTGGGCATCCTCCTATATGATTTGCGTTCGGTCACAGTGGTTAGATGTATGCATCCCTCTCATGAGCTACTCGGCGTGCCGCGACACCTTTTGTATTGCGTGCTCCAGCCTCTCAGAGTGGTGCATCCGGCATTTAAGGTGACCGTTCGCATTCTTCACCCAGTTGTTGGTCAAATTATCGAAGGGAACCATTCCGAACTGTGGGTTTATGGCCTTTTTTTAGGTAATGTACAGTCAGCGGACCGCAAGATAAGAAACAAAGCGATGGTCAGTGCGACGTAAGAGCTGTAGGTCCTGCCGGAATCTGCGTGCTTGTCACACGATAAACAAAAAACCTACTCTACAGCGTTGTCCAGGCAAGCCATGCGGTAGAATAAGTGCCGGGTGTTTGGAAGACGTGTCTGTGACCAAAATTATATGGCTATTGAATGACACATACGTACTTCCTGATGGCTTTTCGGCTAAGAAAATAGGGAAGTATAACGTCACAGCCGAACACGACTATTGCGGCATGCGTTTGCGCTGCCAACGTGTCCACGGAAGCTCCTACTGGACAATATTCGCCCATCGTTTCCTTTATTGGGTCGGACAGTTTACGCATCATTTCAGACTGTTGGCTCTCTACGAATGCCTACATAGCCGAACGCCCCGTATAGTTCTCAAATCCTAGAGCTAAAGTTTATTTTGGTATTTGGACGTTCACCCGAATTGAACTTTGGGACTTTGAAAGAAATATGACCAGAACAAGAGGCGGCAATTTATTCGAAAATTTGTCGCATGCAGAACTTGCCAACTTTATGAACGTTAACTCCGATAACGTTGTTGATCATGACATTTGCATTTCTCAGCGTTACCAACTTTCGCCTCCTAGGCCAAGCGTAGCTGTCGGTGTAAGGTCAAGCGGGCACACGGATAGACAAAGAAGCTTAGAGAATGAGATATTGGAGACGGAGCTAGAGATAAGAAATCGGAAGTTAGCTTCCCGCAAGCAGATGCTGTTGTCGCATGAGTCTTATGATAATGAAAGCCCGATATCCAGTGACAGTTAACATGGGTTTCAATCCAGTAAACAGAAGGTCAAGGAATTCGTTGCAGATTTTTGGTCAGAGGAAATACAATGCACGCAGTCATCTACTAATGGGCCTAGAAAGGCTGACGCCGCCGGGACCTAGACCGCGGGGCATGAAATGAGCGGTAAATACGTTGACATCTATACCACAACGCCAGATTTCAACCTGCTAAACATAGAAATAAATAAGTTCAGCGAGAATCCGATAGAATTCTCAAAGTTTATAAAAGCGCTATAAATAAGCGAAGCCGATCGGCACCTTGATGATATCGATCAATTGATGTACCTTCTCCATTCTTGTTGTGGGGAAGCCAAGGAGGTCATGATATTCCAAGGACGCGGTTCATGAGGCCAAACGACATTTCAGTAATTCATGAACGAACTACTATTTGCGAACCCACTGCTCTAGAAGACACTGATGCCTTTCGAAGGCTGATAAGGAAAATGGTGAATTGTGATCTGGCGTTGAGACAATTGCATTACATGCAAAGAGTCGAGACGTTGGAAATCCCTTGATGCCTTTTGCCTACTGGATTTGATGTACGTCAGACTGGGCTGCATATCTTCTCCGACGCCTCAGAAGTTGGATACGGATCCATTTGCTTACGTTGTATACGCAGTTTCGGGCTGATATGCTGTGATTTTGTGATTGGCCAATTCCTTGTTGCGATACGTGCAACGCGAACCTTTCTGTATTTATATAATTCTGTCACCGAAAAACCACGTTATGACGGGACCCAGAATGTGAACTCGTCCACCTTGTTGCGTGAACCCCCCCGATACTCTTTGAAGGACTGATATGTATCGGTAATTGCTCCAGAATAGTTGTTTGCCTCAATCTCGCCAGCACACCATCATACTACTGAGTCGAAATCCCGTGAAACATTGCTTGATTAAACCTTACCATGAGTTGAGAGGACATTTGGTTGCGTCGCAAGTTTTGGCTGTTATGCGTGAAAAATTTTGGGTTCTAAAGTAGGCGGCCGCAGCTAAAAGGCTTGTGCGTAGGTCTTCGTCATGTAGGGCAAGGTCTATGAAGCCAGTGGAACAGCTAATGGCATGTTACCATCCTGCAGGGTTAAACCTGATTACGCTTTTGCCACCACTGGTTTGGAATATTTCGGTCCCTTTTTTGGACGTGACGACGACAGTCGAGGAGGCGATACGGGTGTATCTTCTCATTTTTGAAGGCGCGTGCATTTCACAGTGAGTCGGCTGATCCCTTATCAATTGACCATTTTATGGCACCTTCTCGCTTTAATAACCGCCCTGGCTTACCAGGGGAAATGCTCAGTGACAGGGGAAGTAACTTCGTTAGAGCCGAACTAGAACTTCTGCAGCTTGTGAAGTCGCTGGACTGCAATTCCGTTAATATGAAAATGAATGCCCACGGGGTTGAGTGTCACAGAAACCCACCCTATGGCAGTCACCTCGGAGGAGTATAAAAGTGTGAGGTAGATCTATCCCCCGAGTACTCGGTGCGGTTTTCCGCGAACAGGTAGTGACGGGCAAATCTTCAGCTACCTTCCTAACTGATATGGAGTGTGTTTTAAATAACCATCCACTTGCACCTGCCTACGATTATCCAGATTTGGACGCGCTGTCCCCAAGTCACTTGTTATTAGCGCGAGGACAGATTTAATTATCAGGTGACATGGTCAGTATGCGCGACAGATATACTCGATGTCGGAGACAGGGGAAGTGTCGGCGGATTCCTTTGGTGCCGATGGTTGAAGGAGTACATTCCGCTATTACAGTTGCGACACAAGTAGATTTTAAACCGTCGAGATTGTCGAGTTAGAGATTTCGTATTTTTAGCGGCAGAAATCCAAGTCGCGGCCGTTAGGAGTAAAGAGTCGTGGGGGGTGCCAAGCCTGGCTGTGATGGCCATATTCGAGAAGTATTACTAAAGATAATGTCGGGTATGGTTAGACGGCATATACGTCTCATCTGCCCACTAGAAGGAGTGGAAGACAGCTAGTTACTCACTCACCATAGGCGCATGCTGCAGATCGAAGGAAGCGTTTAGAGCTAGAGCCATCGCACAATTCTCGCTGATCCCTTTCTTGCGGTGGATTGATTGAGTTGGTAGATTTCTATTTTAATGTTGTACAACGTGACCCCCTTTTTCATTTAGCTTTACGCCAATATCACTTTTCTTGTTTTTGACCTGAAAATGAACCACCCTATGGCCTTATCATCGGAAGTGTTCTTCAAATTTACACGTGGCTTTGCCATCCTGTAAACACATAGCTTTGAGTCGGTTTGGACTTTCATAGGCGCATGCTGCAGATCGAAGGAAGCGTTTAGAGCTAGAGCCATCGCACAATTCTCGCTGATCCCTTTCTTGCATGCGGTGGATTGAGTTGGTAGATTTCTATTTTAATGTTGTACAACGTGACCCCCTTTTTCATTTAGCTTTACGCCAATATCACTTTTCTTGTTTTTGACCTGAAAATGAACCGCCCTATGGCCTTGTCATCGGAAGTGTTCTTCAAGTTTACACGTGGCTTTGCCATCCTGTAAACACATAGCTTTGAGTCGGTTTGGACTTTGAGATCCGTTAGGAATTAGGAGTTCCTTAACCAGTGTGTAGTAGCTGGCATAGTCCCACGAATTGAGGTTTGTGAAGTTGTATTATTTCATTATTGCATTTATTGCACCGCATTTGTAGATAAACCTCCGTTTGAAAGATTTGGCTTTTGGGGTTTTGCGCGTAGCTTGACCTGGTCCAACAGATCGCTGGAAACAATTTAGAATGTGGCTATAATGACCATCCTCGGACTGTCACGCCGCAGGCTATTGGTACACCCAAATTGAGTTCGCCGAAACTATAGGGTTTGCGAAGTTGCTATTTTAATGGGAAGTTAGTCTAATCAATTTGCACTTTCCCGTGACATGTTACACGTAGCATTTGTTTGAGTGAACGAAATGTCAAGGTCATTGACCATCGCCGATTCGCATTTTTGCCGGTTTACGCGACATAAAAAACGAATTCGCACTTTAGCATATTTTGGCGTTCCTCGGTGCTCCTGAAGAATAAAATAATATCTAAAGAGT
>NW_008752047.1:214881-215488 GCF_000715545.1 Opisthorchis viverrini | reverse complement strand
TCAATGACGGTCTTGCATACCGTTAACTATACGTGATCCCGCTTGTCTTCGCTAGCTACAGTAAACATCAGTGCAATTTATATGCCGACCGGTAGAACTAAGGCCTCAGCTATGCGTGATGGCCACATCTGTCATCCTGTTATACACACAGCTGTACTCGAAGTCATCTAACTTGGCTATTGATCGTACCTGCTGAGTCAGTGTCCTTGTGCATACATACCTAATCTGACGGCAAAAGATGGACCTAATACTCAAAACTGTACGCGATATCGCCTGCATTGACCACTTACTGAAACTGCTAGGCCAGTGCCCATATGCGACGCCGTTTGGTAGGCCTCAGCTATGCGAAGTATCCTGATTTAACTACCAACGATGACCCGTCATACCCATAAATGTGCGCGCTCTCACTTATGTCTGCTACTTATATCATCATCATCATAATAATAATAATAATGTTTACTCCCAACTTGTGGGTGGCATGCCGTCTGGCATGATCATGCGTTTACGGGCAGAATGGGGCATTACTGAGGGATTTGCGGGTAGTGGTGACTGCGCGCAAAGGAGACAATGTCACTAATAATAATATGTTTCTCTTGCAACTTGTAGG
>NW_008752047.1:203323-211684 GCF_000715545.1 Opisthorchis viverrini | reverse complement strand
AGAGGCTGACTGTCCTGTGCACCAAATGAATTTTGAAGCAACATCAGCTGGCTTTGGACACGTCAGGGGCTCTATATTTATTTACCCCAGACGGTTAGTACTGTGTGTAGCATCAACGTTTACGGCGTCCGGGAGACGTCTAAAGAGTGCCATCCCCTGCGTTCAAGAAAAGCACAGGTGACTATATCTGTCACTTACCGATTCCACCATTAGAACGCGTCCGCACTCTAGAAACTTAGCTATGATGGATGTCATGTCATCTAAAAAACCGACTAAAAGGTAACCAACGAACTACTTAACAATGAGGGTCGACATTTGACGCGATAGTTACGCACATCCCTGATAGTGAGTACCTTTCCAAAGTGGTCGGCGACGTACTGCCGAATCTCCGATGACAGACGGAGCACTATATTTCAAAAGGGTGCAACACTCCTTTATTTCATCATTTGTCAGTCGCCGGTTGATGGGGAGCCCGTCAAAAATAAACTTTCTGCGTGGATGGTTGTGCTCCAGGTAATAGGAAGTAACCTTCAAGCAGTTGTGGTATCGGCGACCGTGGAACCTTGCCGGACAATCATGCAGACGAAAACAACGAAATGTTCCGCCCGGTACTCTTTCAAAGCGACTTGAAATGTACTGAATGAGAAAAAACTCTAACGAGCTAAAGTCTCCGCAAAATCATCCTCCGCATTCACGTGCTCAGTCATGGCATCCATTAAAATACGAATATTGCGGGCCTTGAATATCGTGAGGATTGAGTAGGTTTAAACAACAATCAGCAAAACTGCGGCCGTTTGGCAAGATCCCATACACCCGAAAAATTACCATCAAATGTTAAAACGTTATGTTAAAGTTTTCCTCCTTCGAACCACGGTTTCAGAGATATTTTGGGTGTGCGTCTAGCCGCCGGCGACTGTCACAGAAGCAAGCGTCTGGTATCCTAAATTTTTGCCACGACCGAAGGCATAGTGTCTACCTCAATAAAACCAAACTATACGGCACCTACCCACTAGAGCCGGTCGACACTCCCAGCGTTGTGTTCAAGAAAATAAGACTGTTTTTGCCATTTGGTGCGTTTACATTCATGGAGAAAACCGCGTACTCTTTTCATTTGCAAATGCGCTCAGCTTACTAGCTTCTTCGGATTCCCCGACATTTTGTTGGTCTTAAAGATCGCCTGCCGCTTTTCTAGTAATAATGGTAATAATATTCATTCCCAACTAGTGGGTAGCATACCGTCAGGCATGATCATAGTATTACAGTCAGAATAAGAGCATGACTGATGGGGGCTTCGTTTAATGGAAATTTCCTGGAAAAGGGACGGTGACGTAAAGAGTGGGCACTAACGAAGTAGACAACATCACACCTGAGGTGGTATGGGTAGCGATTCGACAATACAAGGGCTCTTTACTCCCTATGGAGAACATATAAGATAACACAAGATCTGGTCCCTAGGATTTAAGAGTGGCAAGCAAAAACCATACGAGTGAGAGCATAACAAAATCTTCCTGACTGAGACGTGACAAACAAAAAAGACTTCAAACTGTAGGAAGTGTGGAGCTAGAATAGTAGATCTGGAGAGGCAGCAGAACAACCACGACATGGCCAGCGAATTCAAACTAAAGCCAAAAGCCGGCATTAGGACTTCATGGCCTTGGGCTGTTGGGCGTATGGCCACGGAAAGCGTATGGTGGGGATAGGGAATTGGGGTAATATGCAGTACGGACAAATGGTAGTAGGAAATTCAGAATCACGGTGTGCAGTGACTCACCAGTGTTGCTGCTGGAACAGGGTAGAGTGTAAGTTAATTGGGAGAACGAGTTCACGCAAACTGTGAGAAAATTGGCTTATTATGTGAGGAGTATGAATAAAAGTCGCCGAGCTCATTATGCCCGACGCAAGTTTCGGCAGATTGCACCGAACGCCTCCCGGTGGTGGCTGGTGACAAATGAAGATTGATTGTGGTTACCGGTATGGGTACGAGCGGGCGAGAGGGCGCGGTCAAATTAGGAAGCGAACAATTGCCGGTGTGCTCTCAAACTGCTGTACTTCGGTTTCTGGACAACCATTCGGGACGCCAAACAGCGTTGGTGCTTCAATTACCGGGTGAACGAGCAAATACTACATATTTGTCCTTCATGCAGTGAAGTAAGGCCTTCTGAAATGCCCTGAGGGGTGTGAACCATACATCCCCGAATTTCTCAACATGCGCTTGTGAGGCTACTTCGGAAACCGTAGCACAACAAGTTTCAAGTCGAAGATGCGCAAAACGATTAAGGTAGATGATGGTGAGTTTTGGACCGAGCGCATGTGCAAAGAAATGCAATATTATGACGTAAAATGTTTTATTTCACCCACAAAGGTTTTGCAAAGAAACGCATTGTGCCTCCAACGCGCAGCTGAGAGTTTTGAACTGAATTTCGAGGAGGTAGTTCAGGCCACATAGTGAAAGGTCGGTGTTTAACCACACTAAGGCAGAATTGAGAACAAAGTGAGATTCTACCCAAAGGACGCTGACTAAATTGAGAACGGGTTAGCCTGATGGTTTTTAGAAGTGTGGGCAGTCTCTCGTTAGAGTTATTACGCCGAGGATTGCGTTGGTATTGCGTAGCGTCCGGGGACGCAAACGAGAGTGGGTGGATTTGTCGGCTGAAGGATCCAGCATTGCAACTTTTGCGGATTCACGGATTTTTGCACAGGAACGAGGCCTTGGCCCAAGCTTCTTGGGACGTTTTTTCTGTCTTTCAGCAGCTTCAAATAATCTGATAGGCACAGGCGACAAAAGGATGTAGCACCGTAAGTCAAGTAGTTTGAAGACACAACGAATCGCTATTAATGCTCTTCTGTTCGGCGAGTATGCCTTACATTTATTTAGTACTGAAAAAGACTAAAATCGGCGGTGAGAGTCGTGGTTCGGGTTTGCAATTGGCGTCACTCAATCAGAGGGCGGAGGGCCATGACGAGAGTTGTTGCGTAATTTCAAGAGGGTGGGTACGTAAGCACTGAAATAGTGGACAGAGATGCTAGGCTTTATATTTGTTGAGTACGGGTAATTGCGGAGTGCCGTGAAAAGATAGCTGTATTATGTTCTGGCTCCGCTAAAGAAGCTAGTCAGGAAGTCTCTGCTGTGTAAGGAGGTTTGGTGTGATGGGATTAAGCATACTGAATGACTGGTCGACAGTGAGCTCCGGAGAAAATGGATAGGGGTTGTTATTTAACTAGAAGGTACTACGTGAAGTGAAAAAGGGAAAATCATGGTTCGTCAACGCCGAGCAACGAGTGGTGCGTGGCAAAAACAGTCTACAGGCGCTAGCCATGACTGATGGTATTCAGGTAATAAGGCCCCTATATCATATGTGCATATGATCAATTCAGAGAGCAGGAGGGACAAAAGTGCGTGTTGTGTCTGGCTGCTGAAGTGAATTTAACGTAGCTTTTAGCCATCGTATGCGAATTTCTACGTCAGACGAAAGAACGTTTGTCCTTTGCTTGTATTTCGTGGCGTTGCCCAACAGATGGCACAGCAAAAATAAGTCCAGACCGGCTACAGACAAACTTAAGTGCTTTTTTATGGAGTTCATGAATTATATACGAGGTGTAAAACCCCCGTCGATGCGTGGTGCACCCGTGCTCCTGGAGGTTGGCGACTATACAAACGTACCACGGTGCAACGGAGTGACGCTCCTTGAAAGGTGTGCCCGTCTATCACACGAAACGTTCATCACTCGTGAATGCCATCAAATCTGCATGGTGACAGGTCACCAAGCGGTCATAATAGCGGCTGTTGCATTAGTGAAGAATTCCTGATCCCAGATATTGTTACCTGGTTGGGAGGGAAGCCAGGTCAGTAAAACAGTCCGTTAGTTTTGAAACAGCAAGCAATCAACAGCCACCAGAAGAGGTAGATGAAACGGCAGCTAACATTCCGGCCATGGGATTAGAATGATGCTATTCAGAGCCTTCCAAAGACGACAAGCGTGGGTGTAAACCGCCGTGTCAAGCAGAGACGCAACATAATGTTGGGTGTGCGTTAATGTTTGGGATGTGGAACCAGACACAGAAAGTTAAAACCGAATGTACGGGGATATAACGGAGTCAGCGTCGATGCGCTTGAAGGCAATTACAATGGCAGGCACTAGACACAAGGCAACAGATCTGCACGCCATAGAGCACGTGCAGATGCAGTCACAAAAAGTGAAACTTCTACATAAGAGGGGTAAGAGGGAAATAATCGTCACGAAAATTTTAGAGGGAAGCTGTCCCGTGCCTGGGTCAACAGTGGAGGGTTCTAGCTGGTAGATGTGCTAATGTCAAGTAATGGGAAAGCTGAGATGAAAAGACAACTTGAAAAAGCTGAGGGCTTATGTCAGAAGGCATCTGGTGTAAGCGGAGGCGCAAAGCAGCGCTCTGCTTCATCAAGAGAATGGTTATAATCCGGAGTGTTTCTTAAGCTTAAATGATATGAGTATGTGATGGGAGTTTGTTTTGATGGCTTCACGGATTCACTGATAAATACACAGGATCGGGGCTTTTGCCCTCTATCGAGAAATTCGCGTCAGAGATGTTTTGTGTGAGCCAGGTGTCTGTCGGTGCGAGTGTAAACGGCTGTTCAAGGCAAACTGACTGTTTAATAGCGCATAGTTTGTTGAAAAGGCTGAGGCAGTTTGTGGATAAGCATTTCAGCACTGTCTTCGATGCCTCCGAAGGTGAGGAGCCGAGAGTTGTGTGACCAGAGAGGTTAGCGGATTTAATATTTGTACGTCGGGTTTGAGTCCGAAAGTGTATGCTCGCCCGCTTTCCGTCGTGGTGGTGGAGGCATCATGCCGCATATATTTGGTGATCTTGTAAGCATTTTTCTTCAGGTATCAATAGATTTTAGATTCATAAGATGATTTTCCAAATTATATTTGACAACTTCACAAGCTCAGAGGAGTGGCACACGCGTCCGACCTAAGTTACCTCCATTTTAAGTTTTCTCTTCCCTCCGTTAAAGAAGACGGGGTATGAAGTTCAACATAGGGGTAAGAATGTCTTTGGGTAGGAAGTACGCAGTTCAAGTGGAAGGTGCAAACCTTCGCGTCTTCTGAGTGGCCGGGTAGATATGGAGTGGAAGGAGCGGACGTGGTACAGACAGATTTGGCGAGAGTGAATATAATTAGTTCTTTTTCTTAGCCTTACACACTTTCAACAACACACGGGGAACTCTCCAAAAGCTTTCGTACACAAAGCAGTTTCGGTTAGTTGTGCCCGCTTCCTCTATATTTATTTAATTTGTTGATAAAGGAGGCAACAAGACAAACGTTGGAAGGTCTCTCAAACCCCGATGTTCAAACTACCAGTGACGGAAACTTTGTCGGCCCGGAATATACAGACGGCATCGTTCTGGACTTTGAAGAGGAAGAGAAGGCGCGGGAATTACCGGCTAAAGTCAGCCCACCCTTTGGTATGTACTTAGCGCCCACAAAGTATGGGTTATGCTTGTGGCATGCCACCTACAATCCATTGAGCGCCAGACGAAATTGTGGAGTGTTTTTCTTATTTTGGAAGTTGTATTAGTTCCGACTGTTGTGTGACAAATGAGGTCAATTCACGAATTCGTGAGACTTGGGTTGCGTTTCCTAGGTTGAGGCACCTATGGTGTTAAAGCTGTATATTGTTGAATCTAATGGGACGTCTGTATCAGGCTACAGTGCGGGCAGTTGCCTGGCTATGGGACTTGGGATTTTCAAGCGGCAAAGCAAAGACATCATCGGGTGTTCGACAGCCGTTGTTTTGGAGCTATAGGTGGTGTAGTTTGGTGCCGGCGTATCCGTAACCACGCGATTAGAAAGTGAGTTTTTGGGAGTGCAACGGGTATTAATTCGAAGAATACGTCGCGCACCGGCAGTCGCGCTGATTATTGCGCGTGACGAACCATCGTCGTATGGATATGAAATACCTTCTTTAATCATCGGATTAGGCTATAGTGTATGGATTGAGCCTCACAATCAGCCGCATGCATGTGCACGGCACCACAGTTACTGTAATTAGCCAAGTTGAGCGACATCGGGTTTGACGACGTATTTTACATAAGAAGCGCCGTTATTAGTTGATAACTTTATGCTACTTACTGACTTGTTATTCCTATCAGAGAATGGAGAGCACACACAACTATAGACCCCTGCTTGTAATTCACTGTATCAAATTCTCTTTGATTTATGTACTTGACGAGGAGCAGGCCACCAAAAAAGTCAACGTTTGCTGAACATATCCATCTAATTAGTTAAGTTTGAGGGGTTTTACGAATGCATCTGGTAATGTGTTGGGAATAGGTAGTGGCCGATGGCTTTGAAATTTCGCTCACTTGAGCAAAATGTCGTGAGTAACGCACAAAAACGTGCAAACTGGTTAGCCTAATTCCTCGTAAAAGTGGCAACTTAGTAAACCCCATAGTTTCGTCTAATATGATTTGGGTGCAACTTTAGTGGGCATCGCATTTGTAGGGTGATCATACATGTTTCCAAAGGCCTATTCTTAATGGGGTGAGACTTGCCGAGCTAAAAATGCCCGGTTCAGATTGGCTGGGATTTCGACCAATCAGAGCATGCCCCAATGGGTCGCTGGCCGACGCGCGGCACATGTTTTCCAGTTGGCGTGATATTTGGATACTTGGAACGAGTCGTCTCCAATCTTCAAATTCCGGAGACCACAATACCTGTCTTCCGCACGACTATCACAAATTTCGATGCTTCGTGGCTAAGTGAAATTAAGCATCATCGAGTGGTTTTACTCTAGGGGAACAAACTTATTTGACTGGACCAGAACCCAACTCTAGGACAGATTTGGAGTCCTCAAAGACCCGGAGTTGTAATTTCTGGCGACAATTACTGCAATACAAGGTTCGCCTCCTTTTTGGAAGGTCAGTATCAGCCATGTTACAATGAGGATACGGCCGTTCGATAGATAATTATTTGAAATGTCAATTTTCACCGCTCTGTGGTTTGCTTATTTCTTGAGGAATCGATTTAGACGATCTTGCACTTTCGAGCTCATTTATTGAAGCCTTCATAAAGCATATCCAAGTCAAGCTGCTGTATTGTTCTGTGATCATAGTAACGGGTCGGGCACTACATTTTTGTCATCCGCGTAGGTTGATGGTGGACGTGTTATGGAGCCCCTACAGGACCCTGCACAATATTAAGTGTCGTGTCTATAAGGTTTCGCGCACGCTGACCAGTAATGTCCTGTTTACGAGAGATGGTTCAAGTGGCGAGATAGCTCAATTGGTCAGAGCACAAATTTACTGACCGGAATGTTCGTGGTTCGAACCCGACCTCTGACTTTCGAATCCCCCTGTCTAGGATTGGGAAACCTGGCAGTATCCCTCGTGCTTCCTTCTAGTTGCATGGCAGCTAGGCACCGGAAGCGTGTTACAGCTGAACGATTTTCTAAAAATTTTTATGAGATAGCCATGGAAATATTGGAGGACAGCTTGGAATTCTTATTTTTGTGACTACCAACGCCATTACCACATTTGGCAGATCAGTTACGCGGTAGGTTCCCTTTCTGAATCCAATTTGGTTGTTGGTTTGGAATTTAGTTCCGTAGAAGATCATGTCTAATAGCATGACCAGTAGTTTTCCCGTTATTTTTTCTAGCTTTTGGAAGCATGTACCATACTACCCTGGCCAGGATCTACCGCCTGTCTTGCAGCGAGTTTGGACCTGGCTATATTTCCCGTCTGATATTTCCAGAAGAGTAGCCAGGTTGTAGCATGTTTAATAGACATCTAATACATCTGGCAGGTTCATTAAAACTACTGCCTAGGTCGTGTCAGCTTCATTTTACCGGTGTCCGGCTTATGTAATCCTTTTTGGATTTTTACACATAAGCTGTCCACAAGACAAGTGGATGTCGTCGAGGCCCTAGCAAAGCAACGGTCAGCGAAACGAAGACAACTGCGTCGAGGCCCTAGCAAAGCAACGGTCAGCGAAACGATAAGTGAGAAAGATGGCTCATTAATTCGCTTGCAAAAACGTTGCGTTGAGAGATGGGTCGAACACTTCGAAGAGCAGCTCAGTTGGCCTCCTGCAACACAGCCGGTGAAGATAATGCATACGGGCGAATGGAATGTAAAACTTGATCGCCCTTCAGAAGAAGAAATAAGGTACGAAACAGCCGCACTGAAACGTGAGAGGGCACCAGGACCGGACGGTCTGTATCCAGCCGTCTTCAGAGAAGGCGGAAAATCCCTGGTGACCCACATGACAAAGCTTATTGGTGCTGTATAAAAGCGTTCAGCTGTAGCACCCTTCCGGTGCCTAGCTGCCATGCCACCCGAAGGAAGCACGAGGGCTGGGATACTGCCAGGTTGCCCAAGCC
>NW_008752047.1:174614-199481 GCF_000715545.1 Opisthorchis viverrini | reverse complement strand
CAGATCCGTGAAAACCAAGCTGGGTTCCGTCCTGCAAGAGGTTGCATCAATCATATCTTCATCCTCCGACAGATTCTGGAACAGTGACACTGCTTCCAGCAACCAACAATGGTTGTTTTTCTTGATCTGAATGCTACCTTTGACTCTGTGGACCGCCAAGCACTATGACAGTGTCTGTGGAGCAAAGGTGTCCCCCATAAATTCCTGACCCTCATTAAGGCGCTTTACGCCAACTCCCGCGGCCGTGTAAAGGCCTACGGGAAGCTCTCTCTTGAGTTCAACACATCAAGGGGTGTCCGACATGGTTGTCCTCTTTCACCTTTCCCCTCGAACTTCGTCTTTGATGCGACCACGGAAGACTCACCACCGGCCTCTAATGCCTGTGGGGTCGAAATGCTCCCTGGGTCCCTGCTCACAGACATCGAGTGCGCAGACGACATAGCTCTTCTGGGATCTGACTCCGTGATAATGCAAACAATATTAAATAAGCTAAATAATTCTGACTCGCGGTTCGGCTTGTGCTTCACACCTGCAAAGATTAAAGTGCTACTGCGAGATTGGATGGGCTCGAACCCTAGGCTCATGCTTGTGAATGAACCGATTGAGATAGTAGACAAATTTATCTGCCTGGGCATCTGTATCAGTCCTGGTGGTCTCACGAAAGATGAAATTTCCATCCGGATTGGGAAGGCCAGAGCAGCTTTTGCGAACCTACGTCACCTGTGGCGTAGGCGTGACATCAGCTTCTCTGTCAAGGGTCGGGTTTACAATGGTGAGGTGCGCTCCATATTACTGTATACATCAGAAACCTGGCCGCTGCGCGCTAAGGACGTCAAAAGACTTTCAGTGTTTGACCATCGATGTCTTCGGAGCATTGCCCGAATCTGGTGGGAACATTCGGACGACCACGTGAAGGGTGGAAGAGGGCCAGAGGCGGTCAAACAATGACTTGGTAGCGAAGTATGAAAGTTAATGCCAGCAAACTCAGCTGCACTGGTCACCGCCGTCTTCCTGGATGGGGACCCCCACACGGGCCACATAATGGCTAGAGGCATTGTCAGACAGTCGTGCCCTCAATGGCGCTCGTGCATCTAGGCTATTGCCCCCAATGCATAGCTCCTTTTCCAACCCCCCACTTGACAGCCCACTAACAGTGCTGGATTAATTCACCAATTTGCCAGCTCCCGCCTGCAATGCGCAGCTGCCTTCCCCCTACACTCCAAATCATCGGTGAGCGAAACTGCGGCAGCTACAACCACTGTACGACGAGTACGCGGTTATTACAGCGAGATGGGCTAGACGGCCCAAGTGGTTAGAGCGCGAATTTACTGATCGGAAGGTCCGTGGTTCGAATCCGACCTCCGCCTCTCGACTTCCCCTGTCTAGGCTTGGGCAACCTGGCAGTATCCCAGCCCTCGTGCTTCCTTCGGGTGGCATGGCAGTTGGGCACCGAAATGGTGCTATAGCTGAACGGAATCAGGGGACGCAAGCCCGCTGTCATCTATCAACAATTGAGTTAATGGTGTGCCTTCCCCTATAAAACGCTTATTGAAGACGTGATGTCAATTTCCCGGCATAAAATAGGGTCGGCAACGTTCCGATATATCCACTAATGTTTTAAAGCTACCGTATTTATCTACCGTGCATTGTCGATAAAAGGCGACCCTCTGTCATTTCGGACTATGGCACGTATGTTGGTGAGCAGTGATGAAGTTGTACTTTTGGGTAGCCCATTGAGTGTTTTCCTAGTCCCTGATATGATACAACTGGACCAACTCTACTGGTTCAGTTATGTTCTGCATATGCGAAGTGGTCAACCGCCTCATCCTACCAAGTTTGCTCAAGACCGCTCTGACAGGAAGAAGACGTATGGCTAGGTTAGGAATGAAATGCCTAACAGTCGGCCTTACCCATAGCCATTCATACGGAATTCATCATCATCATCATCATTAGACAGCAACATCAGTGTTGACACTGGTGCTTCATTTTCAGATTCGAGTGCATTTAACGTCCCGTCAACGGCTTTACATCGTCAATGGGATGGAATCCTGTCATCAATGGCGCTGTTGTCTGCTCGCCTATCCATATCTGTTAGTCTTTTTTTCTACCTTAATGGATTCCTCATCTTGTACTTTTGTGCAGTAAACTGAGTATTCCGAGAAGATAATCGTTCTCGAAACAGTTTTGTTTCCATTGAACAGCATCAGAGCGGCGCTTCGGATAATCGGCATACTGTTCTGTGCATCTGCATTATATTTCAGAACCTGGAGGTCATTCATCCCTCCGATCTCTTATCTCTTCAAATGCCAGGAGTTAACACCTGCTTACAGCTGCTTACTAATGTCAATGTCCGAATCCAATAATCTAAATGCTCTTCTCTACTCGGAAGCATCATTTCTCGTGTGTAATGTTCTCGGGAAGCAATGCAGACTAAAGACAGCTTTGTACGGGAACGAGTTCTCTACCGTAAGTTTGACTTTGAAATATAACCTTTGTGTTCACGCACACCCCCACTGTTAGCTGTGATTGTCGGGCGAACATTCAAACATACGTTACTTCACTTTCATTTCGACCTCGGAAACGCCGAACGAATTTGGTCTCATTAGATAGGAAGATATACTGATCGATGAATATCTTGTGAGTGTACCGCAGCCAGTAATCTAGCGATGGTTCACTGGATATGGGGAATAATATATGTATGTGTTGGGAAGGCCATTCAAGAAATGCCGTGGGCCTATCCTGCTATTTCCAATTTTACACACNAAATGCCGTGGGCCCATCCTGCTATTTCCAATTTTACACACTGCGCATTCTTTCCCTAGGACGGCCTCGAATTCGATCGTACTTTTTAGACGAGTTGGCCCAATGGTTAAGGCGCGAACTTATTGAGCGAAAGGTCTTTGGTTCGAACCTAACCCCGGCATCTCGACCGCTTTAGTCCATGCTTAAGGAGCCCGGCAGTATCTCAGACCTCGTTTTTCCTCCGGGTAGCGTGGCAGCTATGCAGCGAAAGTGTTTTACAGTCGAATAATCAGTCTGTTTTGACTCACGCTGTAGATAGACATTTGTGTTCACATAGTACTTTCTCATGATGATCGCGTTATTCACTAAGCTTGGCAATTTTGTTTCCTACCCTTCACGGCCAAATTTACCCCAGAGGTGCGACCGTCTCCTTATCTGACACGGGGCCTGCTTTTTACTGGATTATGTGACTTGGTCCGTGGTTCGAACCGAACCTCAGGACCTCGACTGTTCCTGTTTAAGCATGCGCAACCTGGCAGTATCTCATCCTTCGTTCTTCCTTCAGATGGCACGGCAGCTAGGCACCGAAGAGGTGTTGTTGCTCGTCTTCTGATCTCGTTTTTTCAAAAGATCAGGATGTGAACAGGTCGCTGATGGATGAAGCAAGCGTCTTAACAGACAAGCCACGCATTTGATCTTCGTGAACACTTCGCAGAAATTGACAACATATCCCATTTTGATAGGTTTCCAGACTAACTGTCCACTTTCTGTGCTAATCATAAATGGCCAAAATTATTTTCTCGCTAGAAATATTTACATGTGATTGTGCTTGGTACGGGCTTGAGGTGGACTACTTCACCCTCACCATTGTACGTCAATTTCGATACAACTGACTGCTTGATTTTTCTGAAGTCGTACTACATATGTGCTTCATTAGAGAGGTATTTATAGGATCCTGTTCCTCCGTGATGATGGTAGGACGACTTGGTGCGCTTTCACAGGGGGATAGATTCACTTATTGGTATATTTTTGTGTAGGCTTCTGCTTTCCACCTCACACAGCATGTAAGAGTGTGGTTAAGAGTCTTCGATATCTTTAATTCACTTCCAAAAAACTGATTGCCATTTACCTTCCCCCTATCCTATTTCATAATTCGTACTGCAAGGATCTGAGAAAGCTGTATGCGTTGGCTTGCAAGACGTTGGATTCCCTCAGTCTGCTGCACGAAACTGTCAAACAATCCAAGCTTGTTCGCCGATACCCTGTGGAACATATTCCTTCGAAAAGAACCGACGGGACGGGCAGTTCCAGTGAATCACGGTTAACTGGCTGCCGGCACTGTCTGCTGTATGTAACGTTACATGATTTGTTGCTGGGCTCTTCTCGTTCAAATTACAAAATTTGGGCGAAGGAAATTTATCTTGTCACGCAAGATAAAGGAGCGATTTCAAGATTCCGTCATGCATACAAGGTGGTTAAGAAGGCGCGTAAGAAGGAGAACGAACGCACAGCCTGTATTCGTCCTGGTGAGATTGGAGCAATCTTTTCTATTAATTATGATACGCCGACTAAAGTTCTACTAACGAAGACGCTTAGGAATAACATGCAGTCGCTTTGTATTGTGTAATTTTCTTCTCTCGTTTGACCTTTCACTCAGCTAATCACCTTTGGTGGCTATTTTAGGCAACCCTTTGAACTATGTGCCAGCCCTAAAACTAACCGTGTATGAAACCATCAGTAGCGGGAAATGATAACCTGTTTGATCATCAGTAGTCTGTTTTCCTGGTAGAGTAGTCACATTAAATGGGCAACTAATAGAGCCGCACAGCTTGAGAACTATACTCAAACGAAACTTGTTAAGTGGGCTTGGTGTTATTCATCGGACTGTTGCAATAATATCAGTATACAGAGTGAACAGTAGATTGTACTTTTTTTCAGCTATTCCCACTTTGGCGGTTTACAGCTGCTCTAACAAAGACGCTTTGTGAACCCAAACAATCAACATGCTCTGTATTAACAGGGGAGCGCTATCCACCCCAACCGAAACTGATCTGAAGCTTTGGTGAGAAGGATTTTAAGCAGAAAAAAACAGGTCCAAACTAAGGTGATGAATGATTTGGCAAGTTGTGAAGTAATCTGGTAACATCTCACACTGGTGTACATTATTGTGAATACAATACCTATACTTCTTGGACATGTCAGAATGCTAACTGGTGAATAGACAGCGTCCCTCACTGGATTCCACTTAAACGACAAAGCGTTCCACTGCTGTTGGCAATTATGAGTATGAAATATCGGGTATCATGTGCCCAGCCCTCTTGAGTGGTTCAGAAAGTAGGTTGTGGTTACTGGTAACTTGATCAGCAGAAGTTTTTGTATGGTTGGAACGCCTTCATCAACCAAAAAAGATGATCGGATTGCTTTCAGAAGAAAAGCGATCCACAATGGATTGTGGTTCGCGTCCAAATTGCTCGACGGAATCGAATCATATTCCTCATAAGTTCCTGTACAGACTTAGCGGGGTCGCTTATCTCACCATAGGAGTAGTTAGAAGTCCACCTACGAATGCCCTACTATTTGTACTAACCTTGCTGGTTAGAAAATCTAGACTTACTCCTCACAAGCCATTCTACTTTCTCCCTGTTTCTGCGTTAGACAACCAGAATGACGCCAGGCTGTTGCTTCCATGCTACGCTCGGGTCAATAGACTCCGTGCAGATTTGGAATCAGTCCTGAAGGAACTCCAATCGGAACAGTATGCAGAGCTACAGGCCCCCGGAATAAGGTAGTTGTTTTGTTAGCAGTTCAGTTTATTGAGTCTATTCTGCAAGTGACGGCGTGTGTAATGATACAACCAGGTAGTTGCGTTGGAGAGATCAGCGGGTGAGGTAGTGAGCCCTGCTTATGTTTGGTTCACGCAGTCGTTTTTCGTTTTAGCTACTTATGAGTAGCTGCAAGGTCCGGTGATTTTTAGTCGCACCGCTTGAACAGTTTTCCTAGAGTTCAGGTGTGATCGTTCTGCTCAATCCTCAGGAAGGTGGGGAGATAACCCCATTAGAGCGCATAAGCAGCACACACTATTGGTTTTGTCTCTAAAGTGATCTAGCTTCGCAAAACATGTAGACTTAAGCCTATATCACGCACCTTTATTTCAATATGGAATTCTCGGCGGGTGCTCTGACACTCAGCAACATAGATTAGCAGCAGTCGGGCGCAGTTTGCGCATTAAATACACGTCCTTTGATGCCCAGAAGACACGGGTTTCAAAACTTCCAGACAATTGTGTGATATTCGGAAACTGTTCTCTATTTGTATTAGCGACCGCTTCGCAGTAGTTCATTCGTTGGCATGTGTTATTCCTCTGGCTGGTTCGAAAAAGACGTCGTCGGCTGAATTTCCGGAAGTCTGTGGAAAAGTATTCGTTTTCGTGTTTTATTCTCCCGCAAACTAGACTCTCTTCTCCACCTTATCTCTCCTCCACAACGCTATGTGAGCTGTGTTCCATTAACGTCGCCCCTTTTTCCGACAGGTGTCGTTTCCTTTTTAACTGGCATTAAATATGGATTTATGACTAATGTTTCATGTGTTTTACAGTGAAGCCGGCGTTGGGTATACAAAGCATGACAAAATGTTTGCTAGAATGGTTTCTGGAATCCACGTTAGGGGCATCATTTGAACGTGCAGATCGTTTCCGAACTTCTCACTTCTGCTGCCCTCTAGTCTTATTCCTCTAGATCGACAGAGTCACAGAGCCATATGCACATCTTGGCATTAATTGCTTGAAGTGTTACCTGTCCTTCCTTGGTGATAGCCGGGTCCAGAAAAAGATGTTTATGGTGTAGCATGTATTCTATTCTCAATCGTTTGATTCCGGTGTCGACGTTCTTGTTATCCCAGTATCAGTTCTGGGCGCGCTGTTTATTTCAAAGCAAAGCAAGACAATTATGACGGTTGTTTTGGGGAAGACAACCATGGGAAGATCCACAATAGCTTTGGACGATAAATCTTATCCCTGCCTTGGTGACTGCCATAGTTAGCCTCTATCGGGTCCGCTACATCCCGTGGGCAATCCTGGTCGTTTATTGAAAATTATTGTCTGATTATCGAACTCTCTTACCCCAGAGAAACTGTTATATTGAAAATTTTCTGGCTTGGTCATGATTCCTAAAACACGGAGTTGATCGAACCGCTAAGTTGATCTAGTTGTCAAGACATTGAAATTGCCGGCATCCCAATATCGGAACATAACAGAGCCCACAACTTTAGCTTTTCTGTTCCCGGTGCGTTTGAGATAAACACGTGTGCATATTCAATCCCTAATGGAATCAGTTTCTGCGCCTCATGTCTGGCTACAAAGATGAAACTACTGTTGAGTTGTTGATGACGAGGTCAGGTTCGAACCACGAATCTTCCGGTCAGTAAATTCGCGCTCTAACCATCTCGTCCCTTTTGTGTAAGCAACCCATGTACATCTTCCTGAAATAAGGCTTTGAGTGGTTTCTAATAGCTCTTACTGATGAATGTCTCACCATCCTGTGGTTTATTTGATTCTCATTCCAGGACAAGGAAGATGCTGCGTAAGCTGGAAGACAATCAATTCTATGTAGATTACCACCTTTCCCACAGTTTGCTTATATTTGCTCACGGAAGCCTATTGTACAAACTCCCGGCTGTTACCTCTCGGAAGCTTATAATTCAGGACAAGGTAAGTGTGTATTAATGTGGAATTCTACGTAATTCTACCTTTCTTATAATACCTAGAGGCACCTACCCTATGGATTTTCTAACGGGAAAATATATGCCTTACGAGATGCAGGGTTCACACGAAACGAGGTCACAAGCGTGATTTTTTGGAATATATCAGTCTTGGACTCAGTCACACAAGTTAAACACGTCCTATCAAGCCATCTGTTCTTGTCATCATCATCTTGGGGTGTGAGAACCGCGCACATACTGTACAGTGGTTATAGCCGCCACAATTTCGTTCGCCGACCATCTGGAGAGGTAGGGGAAGGATAGTAGTGCATTGGGAGTGGTAGTTGATATAATTGATGCGTGAACGGAGGGGTGGCAACGAGGTATTCACCGGGGAAGTTGTGTATTGAAGGCAACAGCTCGGGTGCATGCGCCGTTGAGCGGGATACTATGTCATATCCGACTACGTGCATCTTGGGATCCCAATCCGGAGATGACACCGACCAGCACAGCTGAGTTTGTCAAGTCACCATCTGACCTCCCTTGGCTCGTCACCAGTTTTCCCGTTGTTATGTGAAAAGCTCTCTTTGGGGCAGTTTGTCGACTGGCATGTGGAGCAAGTGACCCAACAAGCGCAACGTATGCAGTGTGATCAGCTCATCTGTCGAAAACCATTCGACTTCACTAACCACTAGACTCGAACAAAACTCCGAAGACACCGACTGTCAAACACTAAAAGTTTATAAAAATTTGTTGTTGACTCAAATGGGCCATATTTCCGACCCAGGTGACAAGACGGAGATCTCCAGAGCATTATAAACTCGATCCTTGACGGATAGGGTGATGTCACGGGTGATACAAGTTCCCGGTTGGAATAGAAATGTTGATTTTGGCTAGACCACTGAAACTGATACAGATTCCCAAGTAGGTAATTTTATCTGCTATCTCAATAGGCTCACCCGCACGCACGAGATTCGGGTCCGGGCCCACCCAGTCTTACAACAACACTCTATACTGTGGGTGTGAAGCGCATGCCCTCATCACCATTAGGATGATGGTCAGCAAACATACAGAGGCTTGTTGCAAGCCATCACCTGGCCTAAACATGGTGACACGATAGTGGACACTTGTTTCTCATCAAGGTACCGGTGTTGTCTGTCAATTCCTTTAGGTTTCAGCTTAATATACGGCGCCCATTTTCAGTATGATATCCTGCCAATAATCATGTGGACTACCCATTAACATACCGTCAAGGTGGTAACTGACAACCTGGCTTTATTTCACTAACCATACGATTGGTGATGTGCTCAGGATGACAATATCAAGCGGATACCTATTGGAAAATTGAACAAACCTATCGCGTTGTTTGTGTGAGGCAGGTGGACCAATGAGTGCATTGGTGACCCAGTGCAGGGAGATCCTGACATGAAATAGCCTAAAAGGAAATTATCAAGCGATTTTCATAATATCTCCTTTTGCAACGGGTTACTCAGCACGAACAGGCACGAGTTGCCCGGAAACATCGCAACCGAGAGATTCAGCTAGGTTCCAGGTGAGTCTCTCGAAAAACCAAATTAGTTTGCAGGTGAGGGTATTTCGGCAAATAAATGTACTTCTTTAGGTATCAAATAACGACCAATCGTAGGAACATGGCCTTTGTTCTGTACTTTGTCTATCCGTTTGCTCAGTTGTTAACAAAAAACGAAATCCCTCAAATTCGTGAATATATCGCAACCATTTTTCCTCTTTGTTGAAGGCAAGCTGCATTGTCCCTGAGGTCTTGCGACCCAATCCAAACGCGGATGTTTTGGATGCTTGCGCTGCTCCGGGAAACAAAACGCTCCAGCTTATCGAAATGATGACTCCACAAGCTACCGTCTTTGCTATCGACAGAGACCCAACCAGGTCTGTTATTCTGTGTAGATGGGGATGGCATTTCTTTCTAGCAAAATGTTCTGGTGTGCACCTAGTGCCCGCCAAATAAGCGGACACAAATTACAAATCCATATTTTCTGGGTCCACAATTTTGATCCTATCGGTTTAAGAATATGATAAACAAGAGGTTAAGTCTACCGTGAAAACCAAATTGATACGCAAATGAGTTTATTTGTCCAAATTTGTGCAATTTGGGTTCTAGTGGAACAAAAGGTTGAGGGATACTCAGAGACTGCGCCTGCTTGATGATCCCCGATAAGGACGAAACCGGTCGTGGGCTATCGAACAGTCTTCAGCAACCACGCGAGCAGTTTCCTTTTCTATCAAGCACGTTTTCACTGCTGCTTGGTAGCCCGGGTCCTCGACGTCTGAGTTGAGAGCATTTAGTTAGGTTTTCGTTCATCCATCTAAGTGGCACCACTATCCTGTTCATGATTTGGATGATGAAATCGGTATGACAATTTCCGAATCAAGCTTGTGGGATACATCTTGAGACCAGTCTGACTGTGGATGTTGTATGGTGGTGTGGGGTTGTTTTTCTCTCCGAAGAATTGACGAATATCCGTTTCATGCACCGGGGGCTAAATCTTCCTAGTGTTTTAGTGTCCAACTCAAAGAGGCGGTTTTGTAGGCTTCTACATGTATTGGGCGCATGGAAGCCTTGCTCACTTCATAAACGATTTTCATCCACTCCACAGCGGCTTCGATAACCATGTTTGCTCGTGCATGGGTTTGAGGGAGTTCGACTGAACCTGAAATATGATCACTCAGATAGACATCCCTCCATTTTCCTCCGTTCCTCAGTACATCTCGGTTTGGTTTGCCTCGCTCCGCTTCCTTGTGGTTTTGCTTGATCAATATTTCCCGACACGTTTTCTTGTTGACTTTATTCCAACCTAATCACTTTTTAGATTCCGAACTCTGTGTAACAATCTACATAGCTCTGGTGTACAGCGGTTATCTATCTCTGGTTCACTCATAGTGGATAATCTGCCGGATCCAGAAACTGCCAGGACAACGAAACTTCCATGCAGCCAACCACGAGTCGAAGCGATCTGTCAAGACTTTTTGAGTTTGGATCCTATGGATTTGAAGTTCAGTCGTGTTGAGTCCATCCTCCTGGATCCCTCCTGTTCCGGCTCTGGTTTGGTCGCTCGTCAACCAGAGGGAACTGGTCCAGTGCTTTCCTCGGGCTACTCAAACATGGGTGAGGATGATATGAAGGGCGAGGATATTTCCAGGCGTCTTGAGAGACTGTCGAATCTACAGGCACAACTGCTGAGACATGCGCTGAGTTTTCAAAACGTCCGACGTGTTGTTTATTCGACTTGTTCCGTACGTTCGGAGGTAAGCCATCTCGCTTTGAAACAACCTCTTACTTTACATATTCAAAGTTATTCCTGGGACCTCTTTTGCTTACGACAGGGGGCTCCTACTTGTATCTACTATACTCGTATCTGAGCAGTTATTTTGTTCCAGCTGTTCAACAAAAAAACCGATGCTGTCACTACCTATTTGCATTTGCGTTTGCTGAACCCGTCAGAGCGGGTCAGTCTGTGAGACAGTGAATCCAACTATAATGAGTGGTCTTCATGCTGGCCGCTAGTTGTACCGGCCAGAAGGTATATGCTATGGAGATCGTTTTCGCCCTCTGATCCTAATACAAGGTCAGTGTACATGGTTTCATTTCAGTTGGATGATACTCCGAAGACCGATTCGCCACAGCCGACGTTACAGCACTCCCTCTATCTAACGACCCCTTTGGCTGTGCGTGGCACTCGCGATCGTCGGGCTTCCTTCGTAATATGATCAGCGATCTGATACGAATGAATTAGCTGGATATGGTCAGCACGAGGGCTGGGATACTGTCAGGTTGCCCAAGCCTAGACAAGAGTAGTCGAGAGGCAGTGGTCAGGTTCGAACCATGGATCTTCCGGTCAGTAAATTCTCGCTTTAACCAGGTGATCAACCGACGTTGAGCATCCACAAGCTCGAGTCTTCATAGGTTAGATATCACTCGTTTGGAAAGCTGAAACCGCTGACCTATGAATCGAATTTCATCTCTGGCTTATGCTGTAGAGTTGTAATGACTAACAATCACAAAGAAAACCGACTAGAGATCGCGGTGCTAGTTAGAGGAACGGACCAAGACTGAAAATCCTTCACATCCTTTGCGCACTTTTGGGTGTATCAGTTGAGAACGTTGCTTGTTCGGTGTAAAATGACCCACACTTTCCTGGCAGATAGGTTTGAATCCAGGCTTGTGCCTCTTCTTCTGGGCCGAATAGATTTCACCATGTTTCCTTCCTGGAGTCAGATTTCACAGGAACTCCGGCTGATGAGTACTAACAAGAACACTATGGAATCTGACGCTGGAACACATTTTGATACATGGTCATGTGTACAACTGTTAAACAGAATATGCTGATTATAACCCATTAACTTCTCTTCATAATATAATTATTGAACGGTCTATGTGAGTCGTACCGATTTGATGATGGTTTTATCGATGCAGACGACAATACTATCATGTATATCACCCTAGAACACCCTTTAGGGATTACACAGTTGGGGGGGGGGTGGAGTGTAAGTTTTACATGAAATCTGTCGCTCCGCGTGAACGTTGCCTACATAGCGAACTAAATGTTCGTTTCATCTGTCATAACTGCAAGTTTCCCTCATAATTTGATCTGTAGTTAACGGTTTTCAGAGCGAGCACCTTGGTGATTCTGAGGTGTTCTCCTCGTGAGAGGGCAATCCTGTACTTATGGTGTATGTGGAAAGATAATATGGTGTGTCTATCGAAAAAAACGTTCAGTTGATTCCACATACTACACAAAGTACACATGTTTGAAATACCCATTCCCAAGAGTTCTCTTTGGCCTGGTCACGGAATGAGTCTACATCCAACAAGCTTCTTACCCCTCACTATTTTTTCCTCCCTAGGAAAACGAGGCGGTGGTCCTGGAAAATCTTGAGCGCTTCCATGGTCAGTTCAAACTCGAGACAATTTGGCCGGCCGATAATTCGGATGCTCGACGAAGGTGGCTACATCGTGGTCTCTCCGAAATGGGATGCGAGGCCTGTCTTCGTGCCTCTCCGGAGAGCGATTTAACCAACGGATTCTTCATCGCCTCGTTTGTTCGCGTCTCGGAACCTCCCACAGAATCTGGATTGAAGAGACCTGCTGGCGAAAAACCGGTCTCGGGGGAGAAGAAAAAGCGCAAGAAGCGGAAAAAATGAAGCTGTACTCTGTGAACTCACAAATAAGGATCACCAAGGATTATCTCAAGGCTAATGCATATGAAATCGACTTTTACACCATACACCTATTTTTGTACATTCTTTGCTTTTTCACCGGTTATCGTGCGAGTAATTTGTTATGTTCTGTTTTGGGATTCAGCACGTTTCCGATGACAGACGAGTCTTCAGGGCTCCAAGGATTGTGAAATCTTGGTTTGCGCACATCCATGTAATTGTACTCGGGTAGAAATGTAACGTATTGTGGAGATGGTATCCTTGATTTAACTAGGAAAACAATGTGTTCATAGTAAAGGGGTTTTTATGGGGGGGGGGGAAGTGTACCTAAATTGGCTTCCGCATTGTATGGTGGCTTTGAACAAGTTCACGGATTTGTCGGCCCACGTTCAGTGGTTTTTGTATCAAAACTGAACAGGTCCACAATGCTGTCAACAGACCAACTATATCAGTTCACGGTAGGATGAACTCTGGTCCAGGATTTCGTTTTTGTCACTTCATGCAATTAAAACGTGATTAACAAGTCGATGCACTTTGAGAATACACCCAACTTCGATGGGGTGATAGCGAATTGTTCTCTAATGAATTAAGTACAGGTCAGTTCTTCGCAAGGGATCTGGTGTTGCAATCATTGTTGAACATTATGAATATTCCTAAGCAGCTCGTTCACAAGTTAATTTTTTTCTCAGCTCAACGAGTGTACCAGTACAGTTCGCTCCTTTTTAGTTGGTTTCACCTTTGATTGTGCATATTCTAAGCCTGTCATTCTATGGACTTTGAGGTTACTGCTGTAGCCATAACCTATAAGTGATTGTAGTCTTGTTAGAAACATTGTCCCCTGAACAAAAGCGTCGGATAAAACGAAGACAGTGTCCTTTTCCTCCAATTTTCCTAGCGGTTCTGGACTACTACTGTCAATCTGTGAGGTTCAAACCTTTGCTTGGTTGCACATATAGCGTAGGCCGATTAGGCAGGGCAGTGTCCCACGCCGTTCCCAACCGTGTGGGTATATACGCCCTGTTGTGTGCAGGTTTGGACCAATCCTGTAACCAGTTATCTACCGATGTTCCCGAACCAGACGTCCAATGTAACACTGTCCTGTTTTGTCTTGGGAACCGGTGAAAGACAGCCCATGAACTAATGACACTCACCTACGGCGTATCTTACAATGGGTCCAGTTTTTTTTATCTACTCCAGATTCTCCTTCTGATAGCACCAACTAGTTCGATGGTGGCCTTGTTGTCTCCCTGAAGTAGCTTGAAATATTGATGTGGTGCGCTCTTTAGGGATTACCTGCTCAAGGGTTTGCAATATTCGGTGTAGTCTGTGCAATGAATTTAGCTTTATTATTCCTCAAAATAAGATCTTCCTTAAGTAAAGTGATATCGCTTTTTTGATTGAGAAACGTAGGCGTTGCTACTACTGATGTGACGACAGTAGGATGCGCAAGCCATATTTGATGACTGATTTTCATCCGTTTTGTCCTGGAGGAAATATCCGGTTGGAGGTTGCCATCCATGACCGAAGCCCTTCCCCATGCAGTCAGTGGGATGCTTGCTGAAGTCAGAAGTAGCTGCCTACAGAGTGAACCTAATAGGCGGTAATTGTATCTTCGGTAGGGTTCATGAATGTGGGTTACTGTTTTCTGTTCATAGTGGAAACAGTGGCTAATCAATGGATTGTAGTCCTGAGTAAAGGTTCATGGGAAAGTGGATGATCAGAACTTTCAGGATACACAAAGATTTGAGTTGTGCTTCATGCGATCGCTTGTATGCATGACTCTCTCTCTCGAGAATTCTATTGCAAACGCTTTGCCCTACTGTAATCCTCCATGAATGCATGAACCTCGGCCAAAGCGAAGCAGAAAAATCTGTGTGACTTTTCTGTTTCTGATGACGCACAAGTCTGAAGAAGTTAGTTGGGAAATTTTGGGTTTAACGATAGCCGTGTGACGACTTCATAGTTTGCCGTTGTCTCTCATAGTTTGATATTTTTAGTCCAAAATCCTCCCGTAAGTTGAGCTGTTGACGCATTTGTTGACTGAAGATTCCCGCTTTGTTGGTGAGCAATGGAGCCCGAGATAACGCAGCGATTAAGGCGAGAACTTACCGATCCGAAGTTCCGTGATTGTAACCCGACTCCAGCATCTCAACCGCTCCTGTCTAGGCTTGAGTAACCTGACAGTATCTCTGCCCTCGTGTTTCCTTCGAGTGGCTCAATCTAGGCTCTGGAAGGTTGTTACAACTGAACGATGGTGAGTGGTCCTGTGGCTGACGATCAGGAAATGCCTTGAGATTTCTGTTGGTAACTCATGCTGCATCTGACAGGGACAGGACTCCAAACCTGTCTTTAATTTCCGTGTGCACAACACAACACGGGGAGATGTGTTACTGAATTTGCGCGCATCTTGGTAAGGGTTGTTTCTGCATCTTCCCGTTGGTTCTGATGCCCGGCATCTCGATTGGAGGGATCTGCTCCTCTAGAAATGGAAAAATGGGGCAAATGAACACCAATGCGCAAGTAGGCAACTCAGGATTATCTGAGGATAGTTTCGATATCTCATGAATGATATGTTTATCTTTGTACACCATGATTTTGCTGATTCATCAGCCCTCTAGCCGTCAAGCCCTTCACATTCCCTGTTCTCCTTTTACAGGAGCAGGACGAAGTATCCACGGATGTTACCATGTCTGAAACTACTGGGGTAAGTCTTTCTTTGGGAATGTAGACCATTGTAGTTGAAAAACCTGTATGGTACGTTCGATAAGTGTTGTCTCAGAAAGATAGCTCGTGTAGGCTGGTGCCGGCGAATCCGCAACGAGACGTTTGGGAAGCGAATATTCGGTTGTACAACGGAGACTTTAGTCAAAGAATGTCTTCCACCGAAGGCCGTGATAACCTGATCATGTATTGCGCATGCCGAATAACGGTTTTCCATGCCCCATTCAGAGTAACACAAACAGTGAAGATGATCAACCCTTGATCTGGAAAGAAGGAATGAGAGAGATTAAGAAAATCTGTGTACTGTCGGTGCGATTCGCCTTCCAGGATGGAGTTCGACGGGTCCCTGCTGTGAGTGGCTAGAGACGCTGCAACATATGGCCGCCAGTCGATGTCAGTGGTGTTCTTGTCAGTTTCTATCCAGTTTCTGGTGGTGCAGACACCTCTTCATGATTGTGCTAGGCTAGCATGTAATTCCTTCCTGATCCACTTTTCTCCTTTTCTTCACAGCAAAGCTATCAAAGAAACCACGTTTGTACGACAGCGAAGCATCAGTATTGAGCTTTGATGTTATGCCATCGGTGATGATGACCGTAGAGCTCCATTTTGGCGCGTCTGTTAGCTATATTAGTTGTGTTAATTCTAAGATGATTGCTTGGACCCAACGTATGATGTAAGTCCCTAGACGGGGAAAACAGTCGATTCAGTTTCAGAAATTGTTACTCGGTTCACATATTCACCGGACTGTATTCAAACAACATTGAAATTCCTCATTAATGGTGATGGACGAGGAAATCAAAATGCCTGAGCAGATCGTTTTTAGTTCAAGGGTTTTTTGTGGTTATACAGTGATACTCCATGAGGATGTCTACCCACCTCTAAAGTAGAGTGTTTTCAAGAACAGCTGAATCACCTGATCCTGAAATTTTCTGCACCGCCATTTCTTCTAAATTGGCGCTTTCAAGTGAAGTACAGGCTGATTGCCTTGGCACATGTCTTTGCTGTACACGTGCCGACTTTAGCAAGATAGCGAAGATTGACTACTCGAGAACCTGGTTGACGGGTATACTATTTATTTGGACGTCGTACAAGCCAGTCAATCCCGCGCTGTAGCACCTGGCGTTTGTTAGGGCTTTCTGTTCTGTCCCATGTAGCTGGTACTCTCCGCCAGTTAGGTCTGTTCATTTTCGTCCAACGGAACTAAATTTTACTGCGTCTCATGATGGTAACGCGGTCCCAGTTCGTTCAAAGTGGGGAGGACGACAAACAAATCAAAAGTGATTTCACCGTATAACGGAAATGCTCAATGGTCGCAGCTTTTATGCCGTGGCCGGGATCTTTGGCTGCATCGTAATGAAATGTTGGGGAAAGATATTTTAACAGAGGAAAATTTCAGAGTTTCTAGAGTCAGAAATGACCTATATTTTTTGAAATGAACACAAAATAGCGTCAGAATTCACTTTCAACTGAACAATTCATCAGAGCTAGGGGTGGATCAATGGTTAAGGTTCGAAGCTCTTCTCCTTAAGGTCGGTGGTTGGATTTAACCCCGGTATCTCAACAGCTCCCGTCTAGGCTTGGACAAGCTGACAGTATCTCTCCCCTTGTGCTTCCTTCGGGTGGCGTGGCAGCTAGGTACTGAAAGGATACTACATCCGAACGGTTACTATTTAAGCGCCATGTCACACCGCGTTTCATTTACTCTGTTATCGGATCGCGTTAATCACTATTTCCACATACTGACACTTTGATTTAAAGAATTCCAGACATTTTTCTTTCCAGTGTATCTGGTGTGATTTTGTTTGGTGCGGAATTCTCAGATTTCAGCCAGTTTTTTTGGCTTAGTTCAACATCAGCTTGTGAATTTATTGCATTCAAAACTCAATTACACAGTCAATGTGTAGGTGGATGCAACTTTCTACAGAGATAGGTATAGTCCCCAAATTTCAACCAATATTTTGACCTAACTGACCACCAGATTGCATGTATCAATTAGCGTAAAGAACGTTTTAATTTCTCTCTCTCTTAGATTGAGGAAGGTCCCGATAACTCTTCCTCCTCGAGACGTCAAATCAAACGGTTAGAAAGTTACATCCGACGGAAAGAGGTAAGTTGCTGTCAGATTAAATATTCTGTTTCAATCAACCCAGACGAGACGGGAATTACGCAAAGCCTACAAGAACCGACGAAAAGCTAAACGAGCTCTGTCGGATTATTTACAAACCGAGAAACCGAATTCAGAAGGTTCTTCAGATGTCCCGCGGTCCCGGAAGGCACTGTCACACGCTCCGCGGATGTCAGAATCACCCTGTTCAACGAAAATAGTGATTGATTGCGCTCATGATCACCTGATGTCATTCAAGGACATTTGCAAATTGGCCAATCAGGTATGCATTAGTATAGAACAAATTCGTAATTTCAGCTCAATGACCATATTTCATGTTAGTATATTTAAGTAGTTTTTCTCAGCAACCTGCCATGTACTACCATATGAGATATCTTTGCATGACAGTCGGCGAATTTTCCAAGGTTGGTGAGCGAACAGTGGTCTGTTTGCTGTGGAAACTAGTGCATTCATTTACTGATTCGTGCTTAACTTTCTGACAGGATTTGTCAGGATTTGCCGTAGGTTTTTTCCCAAGTTGTGCCACGTGGAACTCCTGTCATTGAGAAACATTACATAGTTACTTTCAAACGTGGTGGAGATAGTTCATTTTTAACCTCATGCTCGATTGAGCTATCAGGTTTTCCTTACTCGCAATGTTCTTCCCGCGATACGTGAGACGCTGGTTGCTGATTGCTGGAAGAACTCCCCTTTCAATCGCCGGCATCTCTTAAGAACGACCAGACACCCAATACAATTTCCCAAGGCAAATTACACTATATTTCCACATACTGATAAAAAAGTGTGTTCGTGGTTTTAAGAAAGGGGCCAACGATCAATCCGATGACATTTATACAAGGAACCGAACCCGGATATCAAATTACGCTATTTTTCCACATAGTGATAAAAAAGTATGTTCATGGTTTTGAGAAAGGGGCCAACGGTCAATCCAATGGCATTTATACAAGGAACCGAACCCGGATATCGAAACGTAGTTCACGATACAATCTACCGGATGCAGGTTCATCCTTTCTACAGGAAACGGCCTCGGTGTCGGTCTTCTATTTTTTACTTGGGAATGTTGCTTTTTATGGAGATTGCGGAGAAGCGAAGGAAGTCTCTTGGCAAGGAAGCGTTCAGCTGTAGCACCCTACCGGTGCCTAGCTGCCATGTCACTCGAAGGAAGCAAGCTTTAGGCAAGCAGACGTTTACTTCCGCTGAGAGTCCACTTGACTATGTGTATTTCGCAATGCATTATCCCCTCCCAAGGGGGCCCCCCTGAGAAGCCACAATAGCATTCGTCTTCAGCCGTGATTCAGTGTAACGCCTGCCCGAAGAGAGGTCACTACCCGGGAGAGGTCAGCATATCCCGTTCCTTTTGGTTACTGTTTATTTTCTTCACCTTTAGTCGATGTTTCGATTCGTAACTTGTTCTCACCGTTACGCATTCATTAGCCATGTTTATTGTGCTCGCCGCGTTCCTCTGGTTGCCATCGTCGCAGATTATACTGCTGCAGTACGGGTTCTCTCAACAGTGGATATGTATTGAGTTATAGGCTGCCTTGATTCAACGCAGCTCCTTTGTTTGTAGCTTGCTGGTTGTGTCGGTACACCCGGTGTTCTCCTCATTACTATTTACCCTCTTTGTTTTCCTGCAGATTACAAATTGCTATGCTTTCAACCGTCGACTGGTCACCCCTGTCCAATTATATGTTACTGGCCTGAAAGCAGACAGTCAAGTTGCGGACCCACCCACAGTACGGCTACGTGACAGACTTGCGTTGGCTGGGTCCGAACACTGGGATATTCATTTGTGTGATGTACGCGTAGTTCCTGTCTCTTTCATTCTTTATGTTCCATCTTGGTAAAATGTATTTTTGTCGAATATCCCTCCCAAATGAATTGTTTGATGTCGTCATCGCGGACGCACTTGCTCTTCCAAATTTCCACTTTATTGTGAATCTCAATTAGCTCAGTGGTGAGGGCGCGAACTTACTGACCCGGAAGATCTGTGGTTCGAACCCGGCATCTCAGTTGCTCCTGCCTAGGTTTGGGCAGTTTTGGTCTCTCGTGCTTCTTTTGGGTGGCTGGTCGTAAAAATAGAAATCGTCAAGCGGTTACACCCTTTTGGTGCCTAACTGCCATGACCAAAGAAAGTGCGAGGGCTAGGATACTGTCAGGTTGCTCAAGCCTAGACATGGCGTGAAAACTGCCTGAGTGGAAACAGGTATGAATCTACCCAAGCGCTTCGATGACCGCCTCGCCTCAGTTCCACCATCTGGCTGGTTGCTAGGCACCCAATGTGTGTTACGTCTGAACAATTATCATTATTTATTGTGGAGTTCGTGAGATAAGACCACTTCTACTCAATACTCGAGATTTAGATGACTCCTTGCATAACGGTTCATCAGATTCATGACAATGAGTTATATGGTGAGAACCTTCGTTTACAGTGTACACACCTGATTTAGATAAGTCGTAGTCAGTACGTTATTTTGCAACTCTCCCGAGTGAAACGATCATACTTCAGTGACTTCCCCATTTTTCTGCAATATCAATTTTTATGGGCTTTTTAAACTGATTTGCCATTAGTTGTTTTTTTTACCTTGTGTGTTACGCTAGCTTCACACCTATATGGGCGACATGAAGTCCTGCAAATGAATTTGTTCTCATCGGATCACAACTTGATATTCTTTCCTCTTCAGTGTATACGTTCTTGCTTCCTCACCTATTGGGATTTATATGCTTTGCCTTCCGTAGGAAGATTATTGGGAAATGTTTGATGCGCAGTCCATTGTCTACCTGTGCGCCGAATCCCCCGTGCTCCTGCCTGACCAGTTTCTCAGTACGCCACCTCCCACCAACATGGAAGAGTTAGCCAGACCAATATCTTCCGAGGATGTCTTTGTCATTGGAGGTTTGGTGGATCACAACCATTTTCTGGGACACTGCTATGAGGGAGCGGTCAAGCGAGGCTACCGAACTGCCCGTCTTCCCATCGCTGAATCCGGAATGGTTTTGAACGGACGTAAAGTGTTGAGCACACTTCAGGTATTTGAAGCCCTCGCACCGGTCGTGGCTGGTTCAATGACCTGGTCCGAAAGCCTAAACGCCGCTATACCTCCACGAAAGAAGTTGCGTTCTCCGGACTGATGAGATTTTTCTACTTGCTTATCTTTCCCATCCTTATTACGGACCTGTATTGTACAGATAATAAGATACACCGTTATTGTTAACCCTGAAGTACTGTCATGTCTTTTGGTTGCTTGGCTGAGCGAAATCCGAAGGATAGACGTGGTAGGACCATACCGGTATTCTTGTGAATGGTTTCCTCTATAAAAATATACTGGGGTATCTCGAATATCCTACCAACTGAACCATGAAGCCGTCTTTGTGCAGCAAATTCAGCTGAAGTATACCATAAACGAGAGACTTGACTTGAATTCAGTTGAGTCTTCCGCTAATATCAACTTATTTTGCTCCCGTGTGTATTTGTCAAATTTTGGACAATTCGGGGCTAAGTAGAACATAAAGTTGACGAACCCATGGAGACTGTGCCTACCTTAGAGCTCCACGACGCTTGCAACCGGCTGTGGGCTGGCGAAGAGCCTTGACCCTTCGGGGTGTCCACTAGCATGTTTAGTATGATCGATCGAAGTAAGTGATGGGTGTGTCAAGCCTGTTGATTTGAAGTCCCATGCTTTCCGCTGTGACAATTTAGCAGAGGGTCTTTATTGGATCACTAGATTAATTAACGTCTTTAAATCCCTGTGGAAACGCGCAGCCTACCACCAACTCCATAGCATTGGTGCACATTCTGGCGAAGGATGCAGGTTACTCCTGTTCCACAGGTTTATTTGATCTATTGATCTTGTCATCTCAACTTCATGACTGATTCTTTATTGTGGGGCGTCAGGATCAACTTCGTGAGGACAACTTGTATGCAAACAAGTGCCTCTTGTGCCCCATGATTCGGCTGGCTAATCGTGAAATTTTATAGTCATCTTTCACGAACACCGCCTTCGCTTGGATTCGATTCGGTCAGCCATGTGGATTCCTTTTGAGCACATATCGAAACACTCATTTTACTACGCTGCCATAATACGGCAGATCCATGGTTCGAACCCAAGTAGACCCCGTACTAACGGAAGAAACGGCGGTTGATTGCTTTCCTCATGGTGGAGAATATGACCATTTTTGGCTTGCTGGGTCGCTTTCAGGTGGACTCTGATTTGTGCGTAGACAGACATCCACCAAGTGTGAAGCTAACATGAGGTTTTTAACACGGGGTGCCAACTTCAGGGGAAAATAAATCATTCTGATGTAGTAAGCATCGTTACGATGCCTAGCCGCCTTGCTACCAGAAGAAACCACGACGGATGAGATGCTGAAGTTGGGGACGAGCCAGGGACTTGATGTTACATTTAATGATGGACTATCTGTTTTCCACTGCATTGCTTGTCGCCGCAGGTAGTCCGAATTTTCAGGTTTTCAACTTGTTTATTTAAATTAATCTGTTTTTCTAGCTCGACACTAAATAGGGTTGTCCGATTTTTTAATTACCTCAGTGGACTGGCTTAAGTGTCATAGGCAACCGATCCGCTGCGGCTAGTTAGTCTGCGATCTCCGCGTATTCGAAATGCCGAGTTCGCAGGACCTTAACTCGGCGGTCACCTGCGTGGCGGTATGTGTTGTTTGGAATGTCTGTTTGTCTCCGGGTTACATTTACGCAACAGACTCATGGACCTCCATTCTATGGAATCTCTAATTTACCGAACTTTAGCGCCTCAACTCATAGAATACTGAATAGTGAAAACTTCAGTTATCCAATCTTTATCTTCGCTGCGTGGGGTTCACTAACCTTCAATTCATTGAGTCTGATTCAACGACTCGACGTATTCCAAAGCGAAGAGTGATTTATCCCTTGAAGTTGAAGTATCGGGTTAGATCTGTACAACACTGTCGGTCAGAAAGTTTACTGCATTCTCTGCCACAGATGAGGTCGTACTAAGTAGTGCCTGTCTATACTGGTCACTTGTTAGACATGGCCTTAACTATCCATACTTTTAGGACCCATTTGCTGGAGAGCTCTGTATCACCATTCGACAATATCGATCGAGCTAAGTGGGAAACATTCGGAGCTGAATACCTGGTTAAAATATTGTGGATACTGTCTACCCCACAATATCATGATTCCGTTCATCTACGCGAAGGGTTCCTGCACACTCCAACCCACAAGCGGAAAATCGGTGTGAAATGACATGTTTTTCAGTGTGCACTTTCGTAACACTAAATATTTTGTCGTCCAGAACTTTTTCACTCCTACATTTACTGTCTGCATCCGAGTATGTTCACATACTTTGGTTAAAGAAAACCTCTGATGAACTCTTCCGGGTAATTTGATCAGGGAGACCTGCACTTGGGTCCCCACGTGTTGTGATTTATCGTAACGAAGTGGAGGTTCTTCGGTGGGGGGAGTAGTAGTCACTCTGGAAGGGCAATCATCCGTATGCTAGTTATGGCACGTGCTTGGAAGGATTGGCCAACAAATTAGTGGTAGGGTGGCTGTGAAATTCAGGAGGTGGAAACATCCACCTTCCAGGGGATAGGTTGTTGTTGTTTTGTACGACGTTGAATAGTTGGGAATTCGGTTTAGTCTTCGTCGACTGAAAACGAGAGGCGAAGCCTACAGTGCTGCGTCCGATGAACACAGGACTATCGCACCAACATTTTGTAAGCTACACCAACGTTTAATGGATTCATTATAATTGAATTCGAAAATGAAGCGAAATTTTCCATAATTGTGGTTGGTGTGGCCTACCGTAATTCCAACTGATGTTCAAAGTTTCACAGCGATAAACTTCGTGCTACAGTGAAAAATTCTTAATTTGTAAGAGAAAACAACCTGTATGTCCAGAGAGGTCATTAGTAACGCCTGGATGAATGTCAAGGGAGTGCATTTCGAGACCGGGTAGAAAACCTGATGGTTCGATGTTCAGCGAATTGGCAGAGTAATTCATGCCGCATATTATGCAATGAGTGTGTTAACACAGGTTCCCATGATTTGGTTGACTTGCTCGCTTTAGTAGCTATGGGATAAATTAGTTTAAATTGCATATCCTCATGGTGGCTCCGCAATAAACTTGCTTGTGAAGTGAGAAACCATGTATACAGTCGGTCCGGTGTAGCTATGGGAAAATTAGTTAAAATTGCATATCCTCATGGTGGCTCCGCAATAAACTTGCTTGTGAAGTGAGAAACCATGTATACAGTCGGGCCCGTGTGTAAGAAGCAGTGCATTTCTATTGCTTGCCGTTTTTTGGCGAAGGTAAAAGTAATTCCAGTACAAATGTATTTCCCATCATTGGAATTCCAGGGACAAAGCCTTCGGTTTACACTCCCACACATGTTAAAAGTCACCCATAAATTCCAAAAATTTAGCCAAACTATCGATGCCAAATTGAATTCGGTCTGGTTTCTGTTGGACCAGTGAAGTGGAAACAAACAAGACAGTGGAATTTCGATCTTGTTCAACGCCTTTCGTCATGGTCCGAAACTACCACACTACTCAGAAACTTGCTGAAAATTCTTTGGCAGTCCACAGTCGATTTCATTATTCTTGGAGCTCATTAGATAGATGTTGTCCCCAAGTTTTCCTCAACCTTATATTCTGCCTGAGACCAAATTGGACAAAATATGCCCACTATTCTTACATCCTAATTTGGTTCTGATGGGACCTTCAGCTGAGTCCATTTGAACTCTTTTCCGTGATAGTCTCCTTCAGGACTATATGATTTGGATCCAAATAAGCTGTGGAACAGATTGGACAACACACGTACAAATAGTTCATATGCCAGAACCCGCCAACAACTAAGAAATGCACATGTATGCAATCCTATTTTCTAGAGTAATAACTGAAACAGGAATCTTGGAAACACATTTTACAATTGCCGCATGGGTTGATAATATTCTGCTTTCGACAATCTTATCACGTAATGTTCCAACTTCTCGGTCCACAGTTTGTCCCGGCCGGGCCGCTAAAAAGTTCTGTTTGTATGGATCCGGTGTATATTTGCAGTACCAATCAGACATACTGTGAAGTGAGCCATGAATACGGATCCTCTCCGCAGGTGTTTCGTCCTGCTCCCTGGCGCTAGTTTGACCTTATAAAATTCAGTCTACTGAAGTTTTCTATCACAATATAGCCAGTTTTTTATCCGGACTAACTTTGTGGAAAAGTGCTTTTTGATTGCCCATTAATTCACCATGGTGCATGTAGTCTTTAAAGACCATGATTCGCTCAGTAGGTTTTGAACGGCCGGCACTTCACAACGCAACGAGTATATTAGATTGAGTACAGGGAATTTACGAGTTGACATCGGTGTCTGGATAATTTTGTGCTCAAGCATTAG
>NW_008752047.1:140774-171669 GCF_000715545.1 Opisthorchis viverrini | reverse complement strand
CGTGATAGTCTCCTTCAGGACTATATGATTTGGATCCAAATAAGCTGTGGAACAGATTGGACAACACACGTACAAATAGTTCATATGCCAGAACCCGCCAACAACTAAGAAATGCACATGTATGCAATCCTATTTTCTAGAGTAATAACTGAAACAGGAATCTTGGAAACACATTTTACAATTGCCGCATGGGTTGATAATATTCTGCTTTCGACAATCTTATCACGTAATGTTCCAACTTCTCGGTCCACAGTTTGTCCCGGCCGGGCCGCTAAAAAGTTCTGTTTGTATGGATCCGGTGTATATTTGCAGTACCAATCAGACATACTGTGAAGTGAGCCATGAATACGGATCCTCTCCGCAGGTGTTTCGTCCTGCTCCCTGGCGCTAGTTTGACCTTATAAAATTTAGTCTATTGAAGTTTTCTATCACAATATAGTCAGTTTTTCATCCGGACTGACTTTGTGGAAAAATGCTTTTTGCTTGCCTATTAATTCACCATGGTGCATGTAGTCTTTAAAGACCATGATTCGCTCAGTAGGTTTTGAACGGTCGGCACTTCACAACGCAACGAGTATATTCGATGGAGTACAGGGACTTTACGAGTTGACATCGGTGTCTGGATAATTTTGTGCTCAAGCATTAGGAGAAACCAAGAAACCGGTGACACTGTCGACCCTTCGGACACCCAGTTCCACACTGTAAGCTGAACTTGATTTCGTGGTCTATCAAATGCAGTCCGGGATAAATATCTGGACTAAATCAACGAGGGTCGCTGATAGTGTGTCGTTGGATCACCCGGTTGATCCGGTTCATAATTCGCTGGAATCCCTTTGTGTTCGGCTGGAAAATTGCGAATTGCCTAGCGAGGACCACTCTTGTGTTACAACTCTGTAAATGACTTGAGACATCTGCACAAGTTTATGACTACCGCCGACATCAACCCTTACACTAAATGCGGTAGGAAGTGTATTTGTGTAACCTGTCCGAACAGCTGAACATCACGTGACCTGGGTCTTGTTTCTGTGACGAGAGTGGTTGGTCAACCCGATTAATGTGGATGATACATCAACTACTCCTCCTGTGTCAGTATTATGCTGGAGCCATCGGCAGGGATTCAACGCATAGAATCTATCTATGAGGGTTAGACCTCATCATCCTGGTGGCAGTTTACTACGGTGGCACAGGGACACTTGTGTTATTTAGCCGATTAGCACAGGGGGTCGTCTACTTCCTTATTTCCCTAGCAGTTCAAACGGTTCATCGGATCCATTTTCATTGAAAAAAATCGATGACTACTTGGCCAACCGTTTGGCCGAATTAAACCACTTACTTTACCGGACACGTCTACTTAGAAATTATGCTGGGAGGGTAATTTTCAGTTTCATGTTTACTTATGGTAATCTTGATAAAGCTTACTGCTTCATGCAAGTTAAATGTAGTTACGTAAGCTCGTAACTGATACGCGGTTACCCTGTTCGTCACTCAGAATTGCAATCGGGACATGTTACCAAGACTGGTGTGCCTTTCCGAACAATGGGCAGAGCGCCGGTTACCAAAACTGCCAAAACTTAATCATCGGGATAACGACTTTGTCGAGGCTACTTATCATGCCATCAACCTACAGTTCCCAACTGCACGCACTTTGCTCTGGGATGCTATCGCAAGGACGCTGCTCCTGTGAGAATATTTGTTGAATAACCAACAGGTGAAGCGAAATGGCGCGTTTCGACTTCCTCTAAAAGTTCCATAGTATTAAGAACCGGACAGATTAGTCCAACCTGTGATACCAAACTCCGTGACATCATTGTATGGCCTACTTAGTTTTACCCCTATGTCTGAAGGTCAAAGGAATGTGCTCACATCGGAATAAGGCTTCGTAGAGACTGCTTCGTAGGGAGGTTGCAGGCTGCTCATCTGTCGTCGATCATCCCTTGCCCTGTTTTCGTACACCGTGTGTTTTTCGGCGCTTTGCAGTAACAAAGAGTAAAACAGAGGCAATATAATGACTGTTTGAACTCGTGGACATCTCATGAGGCCACTCTTTAGACGAGAAGTTACAACAGATCACTGAACTCGGATGACGTAAATTTTGAATCCTCAAGCCTATCATTCAGCTCCGTCTCCGGGGATGGAGCACCGAGACAATCTAGCTTGCACCTCAGCCTACGTGTCAGTTCTACGGGAGAACATCATGCGTCATGCAGGCATACCGCCCAGCGTAGATTCTTACAAGTCAGCCATTCATCCTTCATTCGGAAACAGATTTCACCGGACGACAGGTCTGAAGATACGGAAGCTGACGCAGTACAAACGGATCGAAGTACTCTTGAATCGCTAAGTCTCAATGCTCTATTACTCTGCGATTCTTCAGTTCACCAGTCAACTTACACAGCATTCTGTAAAACACTGTGGTACATTGGAAACTGAGGAGGACACACTTATATCATCCCCAGTTTCTCCAAGGAGTACCAATATGTGCATGCCAAGTGCTGGTGAAAATGTCTTCGGCGTTTGGTGCCACTAATTGTTCTCAATCCATTTAATGGTCAGCGGATTTCGCATCCATGTGAATGAACTGCCAATTCTATTTGGGGCAGAATCAATCCTCGTCCATAAATATTTCGTGCGTAGTTAGGATCATGTCAATGTGAGACTGCCACTCAGTAGACAAGTGTTTCTACAGACTGCGACCGAACTCTCCCAGATTATTGCCTCGTTTTCATGTTTCTTGTTTCAATATTGGGCAGAGAAAATCAGGACCTTCGGAGACAGGTGCCTTAACTTGGTCATAATATAGTTATCGATTTCTTATCTGTCTTCCATGCGGGCTGATGATGAATGAAGTAAGGAGTGTTATTATAACCTGATAGCCTCAGAAAAATTCACCCCAATGAAGAAACTTGTGAGAATCACCAAGTCTCCTCGTGTGGAGAGAATAGAGGTTGTAGCGATGGGGAACTAACGGAGAATGGTTCAAGTTGACACGTCGACAACTGTTTTTTATCTTTCGGGGCAGTGTTACAATGTTACTGAACTGGGGAACTGCCTGCTAATGATCACTTCTGTTATCCCGAACTGCCCAATCACGTTCCAAGACTGTCTGAAAGAAAGAAATGTTGTCAAAGAATGACGGTTTGGATGTGCGGCCGCGTGGCTGGATCGTGACAGAGAGGATTGCTAGACAAGAGAAGTATCGTCTAACTGAATACTGTTGATCAGTTATATGAGAACAAGTAGGTCGTCAGCGAGAACATTGGCTCGTTAGCTAGATTTCGAGTTTGAATTTTCTACCTTGAGAGAGTGATGAAACAGTCGTGGCTTTATAAAGTTTGCAAACACTATGACAGTACTATGCACTCTAGTCGATAATTTCGTGTAGTTGATAAAAGCAACCATATATACGGACGAATACTCGAATTTGCACACGAATTTGGTTTCGATAGGAGGATCAACTGAATCCAGCTGGACATCACGTGTCTGATGGTCCGCTTAAACCGAATGTGCTGCACCACTCGGCCTCACGTTTCCGTTGTTTGGGTGTAACACACTACTCACGAGTTGGCTGAAAAATTTTCGACAGTCCGCGACAGGTTTGGCCTTTGTTGGAGCTCATCAAGGAGGTGATATCTTACCAATTGAAACATGAGGTGGCCTGATGCAGCGTGTTCAACCGAAGCAGTCCGTCCAAAATGAGAAATTCAGCTGGATTTAGTTGCATCTGCCACAAACAAATTCATATCTTCGTAGAAATCTATCCAATTTGGCTCCAAGTGGAAAGAAAAGATTGACGGGAATTCCGGCACTGCGCTTACATGATGAACCTCATGAAGGGGGCGCGGGTTGTGGATGTCAGAGTTTTCAGTAACCTTATGAGTAGTGTGTTACGTTTAAAGCACTTAAATCATTCAGTCACGCCCAAAAGCTGAGCAGGCTACTCCCAAAACCTTTTCGTTGGCTTAATAAGCACTTTGGGCAGTAACGCTTGCTAACTGAATGCGTTATGTTCTTTCGCGGTTCGTGTCGACTCACCAGAATAATTGTGCTATGACAGTAGGAATATTGTGGATGTTGTGGTTGTGGATTCTACAAATCCCACAGCCACACACACTCAATCAAGACCGATGAAAAGATGACAACTAAGGAGGTGCAGTCTTCCAAACGCATTCTTCAAACTTCTCACAATGGTAAACAGTGATCGCCCACCCACATCTAGTTTGTGGACAGCTGAAATCATGGTATTTTGTCCAATGGCAAACTGAGAAAGTTGATTGAAGTAGGTTGACGAGAAATACTGCACGTTCTTAGGTTCATTCGATTGGCTGATCTCTTCACACCCATGCGCGTGTAACATGTGTCTTCACAGCGGACCATCGGTGCGGCTCTGCAGGGCGATGTGTGCACCACACGCGGGCAGGTGATGTGCGCAGCCGTAAGGATTGGACGGCCGGAAAACTGAATCAACTGTTTGGACTTTGTAGAGGGGCAGAGAGTGTGAGTCATTGCTGTATGCGTAAACTCAGTCCAAAAATACCATAGAACTGTTGGGGAATTTGAAGCGGGTTGAAATTTGGTGTCCAAGTGAAACATTTCACAGACTTTTAAAAACCTTACTTCTTGTGTCAAACTAAATAATTTGGGAAAACTAACTCCAAAAGTTCTATTTGAGGGAACCAGTTTCGTGGGCATTGTTACCAATCAAGTGCAGAATTTTATGCTTCATTCTCGCGGGAATTTCAGAAGGAAGCCTGTGAGAATATCAAGTTCTTTCGGAAACGCAGATGTCTGTTACGATCTGACTGGGTGTACGCAACTTGTGGACGAGCGCACAAATTTCAAGCTATGGTATGAGTCCAACCACTGGGTGTTCAGAGAGAAGAAGACGACCGGACATTCGGAGGAGAGTTCCTACTGCTTCAGCCAAAAACAAAGTACGACTGGAGCATCGTCGAATATATATATATATATATATATATATGTAGACCTTGGAGAACAATAAATGCGTTGGAACACATAAAGTGAAGCTGGCCAGTAGAAGAGAATCTTAATCTATTTGGAAAAATTGATAACATGGCGAAATGAGGTGAAAATTCAAAATTACGAATTTTTGGAAAATAACTTCGGTCATAATTCGATCCCTAACAGTGTCTTCTATTACAGGTTTTTCTCAAGTGATGTGATTGCATAGGTCCCAAACTTAACCTCTAGCTTATAACTGGACGTCATGGAAACAATACTTGATAATACATAGGCAAAGCCTAAAATACGAAGTACCTACACTCTTTCACAAAGATGACGTGCTGAAGAGACTAGAGAAAACACTCGTTCAGGTGAGGGTGATATAAGATGTACCTAAGAAGCCCATTAACTTCTTGTTAAGCGCGCAATTGTGCGCTATAAAACCAGACCAAAATGGAAAGGGCTATCGACACGTTTCGCGTCTGCAAGACTTCTTTCTCAGCATATCTTCCCAAGTGTCTTGTTCATGAAGGATGAATTTTTTCACCTATAACGTATCGCTTCTATGTACTACAATCACGCTAAAAAGCCTAACAAAAATTTTGAAATCAACAAACCATGAGTTCATATTCCGTGATTGAAGGATGAGTGGTACTATGTCTTATCTACGTAAGAGCCATTCATATTGCGGATCTCGTGATCAATCGGTTAATTTTCCAACCACTGGCTGGAGGTTGGAGATGTAGCGAGATGGATCGGCGGTTAGGGCGCGAATTTACTGACCAAGAAGGTCCGTGGTTCGAACCTGATCTCTGCATCTCGACTTCCCCTGTCTATGCTTGGATAACCTGGCAGTATCCCAGACATCGCGCTTCCTTCGGATGGCATGGCAGCTGGGCCACGAACGATGCCATGTGTTGATGTGGAGGGTTGCGATTTCCGTGAAATGTGCACTCCTGAAGATATCTAACAAATTCGAAATAGCCGTACAGTGCTCCTCGGCTTTCCCACACAGACCCTTTTTACAGACAGGACCAAACCTCTGTTGAATAAAACCAAATCTCCCACATCCATTCCGGACTAACTAAAGATTTACGAAGGCCTCATTGTTTAAGATGTCCAAAATCGGGGTTGGGTTTTGGGATCCAAAAACAAATGGACTCCCACATACTCATGTTCTAAACGGTTATACAAGTAAGGAGCTTACTACCTCAGTGAAGACAATCACTCTCACTCAGCTGATTTTGCAGTAAGGATCAGAGTACTTGTGCAGAAACTAGTGAAGACCAAAAGTCGGCAGTATAGACACAACAGCAACCCGTTCGTCTTGAGTAACTCACTTTTAAATGACAATAATCGTTAGAGGGGAATTTCAGGTTTCAGGATGTCCTGAGGACGAAGTGGCTGTCAGGTAGGATAAAAACTCAGCGGTCTATAACTATCTTGATTCTGGAACAATAGTGAGATCGAGGAAGTGAAGCACGTGTCACAGGCATGTGCTCGCTCCCATTTCCACCCAATTTATGGAAAACTGTTTCAACATTGGAAAACTACATCGCTAGAAACATCGAAACGTGGTAACGGGTGAATTGTTGACAAGGTAAATCAGCAGAGGGCCAGTGTGATTTTCCTGGGGTCAGAGGTTGTTTCCAATCAAAGTTGCCTACTCCAGCTTCCTTTGTCTGGAATGGCTTAGGAAATGTTGTCTAGACTGCTGAATCTAGTACAGGCATGGCAGTATTTTTTGTCATAATCACTCGAATTCAGCATTGAAAGATAGTTGCTTATTTTAGTGACTGGTTTGCTATACGCGAAAATACTTTCCTCAATGTACACTCTAGGTGATTGCTTGGGATTGCAGTTGTGATGTGATGACTTTCATCTGTGGAAATATAGACTAAAAGTGGTACGCTATTTTTCACCGTAGGTCAGCAGCGCAACAACGTTTCTCGTAGAGAAATGGTTATTCATCATAAATCTGGAAAGTGTCACTGAAACTTGTTTCCTTTCATATCTCTCACACATGTCCAGTTATCTTGGATAGCTTACTATATTTCAAGTTCTTTGTTTTGATCATTGGTGATCTTTGATTGTGCGTTGCTCTCGTCACACCCATAACACATCGGAATTCTAATCAATACACACTGAAAATCGTTTCAACAGAAGTGACTATTCTATTGCTTTCCCGTGAAGGAATCCGTCCACAACCTGTCTGGCGACTGAAACCACTGGAGACCCAAAAGGGATGGTCTGTATCCAGCTACTGCGTAGAGGCAACGATTCTCCGAGAGAATTAGAGTGTTTTGCCAAGCGTTTTTTTCTGTACCCGACGTAATACGCACGCCCGAAGACGACGAATCTTCCGACCACAGATGGCCACCTCAAGCGAATACGAAGAACAGAGGGGTTTTTCGTTCTTTCTCTTTTGTTTGTTCGGAAAATGGTTGATTAGAACTAGTGGGACTGCTGGTAAAAGGGTGAGTACACTAGTAACCAAATACCACTTGGTTTCCGATTCTTGTTGAACGTTAGATGCGTTCCGTATTCGTAGCCTTTCGTTGGATCGAGAGAGTAGCCACAAGACGACAGAAACCAGACGTGTACTTAAAGAAAAACAGGTTGACACCACTGTCACTCTAGTAGAAGTGATGGAGTAAACTTCTACCCCCCATTTCTCTTCTCTTCTTGCGGTGATCTCCTGTGCTAGAAAATCGACACACAAACTGTAACAAGCCACGAAGAACAAGATGGATGACTTGGAAAACAGCAAGAATACGAGATAAAATTCATCATTCGGTGTGTTTGCTCACACTGATTTGTACACTCTAGTAGAATTAGATATTACTGGTCTTTGAAGAAGGATTTTGTTACCAATGGTTGTGTTTATAGCACTGGATCGGCATGATGAACGACGAATTTAACACCAAATGGACTTCCGTAGGCAACGTTTTTTGCCTCCTCATCCGGGTGCATGCGCTCACATGCTGATTCTGGTTCATATGCAGTTTGGTTTTTCATGTAGTAGGCAAAACATTTTCAATGTGGTACTTTGATCTATGTTTACTTAGTGGTTGGTGGTCAAAGTTTAGAAACCTGATAATATCAGTGCAAATAAGAAACTATAATAGTTCAAATGGAGTTTTTGAAATGCTGTTGAACCAAAAAAACAAGTGACCAAGTCCGTTCGAGATTCGGTCAGCCGCACAGATGTTTGGCTATAAAACGTGGGTAGTAAGACGCTTCGAATCGGATCGGTTAGTCTAATCTCCCAGTGATGATTCATCTACAAGTGTTGACGGTGATTTCACTTGCTGCAACAACTTTCTCGATGGATACTGTAAGTTGCGAGTTGGTGCGTTTGCCATGTGGTTTGGTGTTATCTATGCAAAATCATTTTGCGCTTTGTGCTATTTCACTCGTTTACTCAGTACAGACTGGGATCCCTACACTGGGTTTGGGCAAACCAATAGTTCGCTTCGGTAAGAATTCAATTGGTTGACTTGCCAGGTTGGTGACCTCGAGTTGAAAGTCTCGTGTATACCTTCACTCTAGTCAGTTAGTTTATTGCCCACTCCAGGTTTGTACACTTCTCAATTCTCCTCAGTACAAGTTACGAACATACTAGCACAGACGTGTGGCTATAAAACGTAGGTAGTAAGGCGCTTCGAATCGGAACGTTTAGTCTAATCTCTCAGTGATGATTTATCTACAAGTGTTCACGGTGATTTCTTGCGAGTTGGTGCGTTTGCCATGTGGTTTGGTGTTATCTATGCAAAATCATTTTGCGCTTTGTGCTATTTCACTCGTTTACTCAGTACAGACTGGGATCCCTACACTGGGTTTGGGCAAACCAATAGTTCGCTTCGGTAAGAATTCAATTGGTTGACTTGCCAGGTTGGTGACCTCGAGTTGAAAGTCTCGTGTATACCTTCACTCTAGTCAGTTAGTTTATTGCCCACTCCAGGTTTGTACACTTCTCAATTCTCCTCAGTACAAGTTACGAACATACTGGCCGACCAAAATTTACAACTTCGGACGGATCGGGCAATTTCATTCGTCAGGTGAGCGTTTTCCGAACGATTGAAAGATTTTAAACGCTACGGGTTGTTCATTTGTGATGAAAATACTGCTGACTACATAGCGGGCATATTGAATAAAACTGTTCACCACACACTGGCTCACCGAACGAATAAGATACTGATAACACGGCAAGATTACTCGAATCAGACAAATATTGACAGAGAGAGAGAGGGTATCCAACGCATTTCGTCGAGCATGTTTCAGCCAACTAACCTGTATCCGACAACCATATCGAAACGTGGACCAACCTGCAGGGCGTGGTATTCAAGGCGTATACAAGGCGTACTTTCAACCTTCAAACTACCTCCAAACGGGTCACATGTATAGACAAGCTGCCCGCACGAAAGACCTGCTTCAGCCCAATGACCAAATGTGTTTGCAAAATTGATTGTACCGATTGTGAGTATTGACATCAGCCAAACCAGCATACAACCGAAGGTTCGAATCATCGAACACAAACGACACCCTACGGCGCGCTGAACAAACAGGAAAGTGACTTGGTTATCGTGCTCCATGGATTAGCTGGGGATTATCAAATCAACTTTGAAACACATGCACATACTGCTGCAAGATCTCGACGCATGCGCACGGAGTTGGTACACTGAATTATTTGCTATTCCCGTGACGCATTCGTGAGTCTACAGATGTGCTTTCATCATTTGCCATTTGGTCCATTCGGTCCTACAAGAGCGAATCAAGCACGCGAGACCACACGTCAAACGGCAGCTGAGTCCCAACCTCAGATGTGAAACCTGCATCAGTCAGGACACAGACCATGACGGTGAGTTGACTAGACACCAGCTGTATGTTACTTTAAAAAGTAGAAACGTCGTACCTTGTGCAGTCACCAGTACTTTCGTCGCTAGACTGTTTCGAACTACGTGATCGGTGCTCACGCTCCGTCCGCAGGGTCGGAAACTCAGCGAATTCATTCGATGCTTGACTCCGTCCGTAGAGGTTTATACCATGCGTTGGCTGTCCAACAAACCATTCAGTCCACAATACATCATTTGCAGAATACTTGCTTACCCTACTACACCTATAAAATCTGCATGCTTGTCGTTTTTTCCACCGTACGTTATGGAGTGGGAGCGGTTTTCTTACTCCACCCCTTTCTTCCTATGCGGTGAGGCTCATTCGAGTTTGTAAATTCAGTGAGCTGGTTTAATGGCCGAATCGAGGCCGCCAAACTGAGAGGTCAATCGGCATCGAATCTAACTAACATCATGATAATTTCCCCCACTCATCTGCTTACTGTTGTATAATTTTGCGTAGATCTTTGAACCCAAATTCTCTTTTTGATAATCGGGGTCGACGTACCTGTGCGTTACTCACAGTTCCATATCGGGATCCTAATGATCGACTCATATCCTCCCGAAGTGTATGGCTGTTTTGCCCAATCCGGGTAGGAGAATACCAGACCACGCGGAATACTTGCTACTCTGAGGTCTGACGAAAGCAGGGAAGGTGATGCCCCGAACTTCATCCAAATTGCAAGCAGTTTATATTGGGCTGAAACTTGTGAATGGGGAATGGGGAGTAATGCGTAGTTATCAGTCGTGTCAGTCTAGAGACAAGTGTTCAAACTAGAAGTACCGCCTTAGTTCTGACTATGCAAAATGAAGTATCGTAGAATAAACACGCACCAACAATTATCTGGAAACACAAACTTATTTTGAAAGATACGAACACTATTGTTTCATATCATTTCATTATTTTATTCACAATTCACTGGCATCCTCGGAAGACATGTAAATTAGTTCCCAACGGATCCATTTTGTAACCTTTTCCACATTGGACACGGTACACGGTTTATTGCCAGCGCTTTCGGACTAACTCATCCAGTAAAACTTACTTCTCCTCACGTTAGCATTTCTGAGGGGTAGTCATTTTCATACTGTTGTGTTGTCTTATGTTCGCGTTGCCGATCCCATCACGAACAGCTGCTATGTTCTTAGAAGAACTAGGATGGATTAGCTAGGAACAAAATGTATTGTTACTGTAGCCAGTCCGGGAGGTGCTTTGCTAAAACTGTCTAAAACTGTAAATGCATACCCAGTGTTCTCTCATTCCTTCTAGTTGCAGCCAATTCGCAGTCCATCTTGTCCGGATCCGGCCTATACGTGTCGCCCCGGTCAGACTTGTTGTCGCGGCTTACATGGTTACGGATGCTGTCCTATGGACTCCGTAAGTCGATTCACATCAGTTATCGCCCCTATTTCATACATACTTGTGAGCAGCGCCACAAAGGTGTGATAACTGACAAGTGTTAGCCATTTTGAAAAGAAATTCAACTTTTGAATGATGGACAATAAAGTACTCTGTCCTTGGACAACAGTTATCATTCGTAAGCATCTCCTTAATGCCGAATTTCATTGTCCGAAAGTAATTGAACGCACGATGGACGAGGTCCAGATAGTTTGAAATATTTTCGCCAATCAAATTTACGTTGAGGCACTGGTAACCCAACGCCTCAAATTCCATTAATCACACTGACCAGGACTTTGATTTTTTGCCTTTCCTTACAGGCAACTTGCTGCAGTGATCTTTTACACTGTTGTCCACACGGAACCGCATGCACCGGGTATGGTCTGTGTGTGCGTGGTGACCACAAGCTACTTTCGCGCGCACTGCAAATTATGCTCAATGCTCGAAAGGTCGTATAATCCGACATCGAAGCCCCATGATCACAGTTACAAATATCTATGCATCCAAGGGTGAAATAAAACGATCATCCTGCAAACTCAGTGGTCTTTTCATCTGGTTTTGTCTGCCGAATCACACGTCGTCGGTACCGGGAGAGTTGAGTAGAACGAAGACAGGTTTATCCGATTATGCATATCACACAACGCCTCCCTGGAGTGGAACTTTTAGAACTTGGATGGGCAGGGAGTAGATTGGAAGGAAATTGATAGAAATGCTTTCATGTAATCAAAGAGCGCGAACGTAACTGAGAAGTTCTGTAGCCAACAGTGCCCATTAAGGAAAGTAGAAGACAGGGGATGCCGTTTTGAAGGGAGTTGAGTTGATATTTGAGAATCCCTCCCCCACTGGATTAAGTTGTCGCGACACGATCGGCGGGAGTTGCCAGGAGCCCCTTTGGCAAGATACTTCCCCGACTAATCTGTTGTTAAATTTGTAAAGCTAAGAATTCAGCTATCAAACTGAACTGGGTGGACGAAAACATCGAACAGCCTTATTCTGGGTACACCGTCTACCCAGTCTTTTAATTACCTCGTGCATGTGACCTGCATTCGTGACCTGTGCAAGCGGCAGAAGTGTTCGCACATTAATGTCCTTTTCTGACGATCCTACCCTACCGACACATTGCCTGCTATGGTCGTTGTGTGCATATAGTGGTCGATAGTTTATGGGTTTTTCCCTCCTATTTGGACATCTCAAATGCAGCCGAATACAGTTGGTATCACCATTGCGTTGATCAACACCGTCGTTGTCACTATACTAATTAAGGGTTACGAGGAAAATAGGATAAATCCACTATGACCTCTTCCAGGTAATCCTCCCGTAGAATGGCCGCATCATTCGCTCTTTTTCAAGAGCTGCATAGCGTGGGGTCTTTCCTGATAGGCCATTTTAGTCGGAGAATGAAAACGAAGTCCACTAGATTGGACAGTTGACCTGGGATACTGTTAGCTAATTTCAACCAAATGTCGTGAGCTGTTTATAGATACAGCCAAGTGTGTTTAAAAGAACTGCAGTTAGAAAGACCCCAACATGCCAATGGGGCGTTATGCTGGCAGGAAAATCACCCCTGTGTAGTAAAGACAGGCAGGCGTTTCAGAATTCCAATGTTTTCAGGGGGTGTTTCTAATGTACAACAAAACGCTATGCCTGATGATATCCTAGGAAGATCCCCTGGGCATTAAAACTATTATGTAAAACGGTTCATTTGTTGGAGTACTTGCGTGTTCTTGATTGAGGGAATCACAAATTCTGTGTCACGATGTGGAATGTAGAAACAAGAAGTAGTAATTATGGAGCCCCAATTTCAAAAACTCTAAAGAGGTGGATTGTTTTTACCTACCGTCTTTCGAAACTGAGCCTTGGGCTTCTACGGGATGAATGTCACATTTCATCTGGCCCACCGAGAGTTCCGTTGACAAAATCAAGCGGGTGGAGGTAGACAGCTGCACTATAACACATTCGGTATTTTGTAGACAATTTTCGTAAAAAATGCAATGAAAAACGGACGATTCAAATCTCTTGTCTATTTGCAATGCGGCCCGTCAGAAACGTTGAAGGTCAAATAGTTCCATCAGGTTGGATTGCCTTGTGAAGCTACACTGACCCTAGAAAACATTAGGACTGCACAGAATCGTTCAAGAATGGAATGATCAGGCCTTAGTAATGAATTATAGTCATTTTGATTTCAACACCATAACTAAAAGAGCTCCATAACAAGATCGTCAGGTTTAGTAAAAAACAGGCTGATTGGGAACATCATGGTAAAAACATTGCGCCAAAACAATACTGGGGAATAAAAGACTTCATAAATTCATGTAGAGTGAGTAGTCAGTGATAGGTGTTTGTGAACGAGACGAGTTCCAATGTTCAAACATACAATCGGTTCTGTGAGTAGGACGATAGACTGTTCTAAGTTGATTGCGCTGAGCGGAACGGTACCCCAGTTCGACAGAATTCTACCAAACGTACCTAATCGCTTTGTTTGCGATTAATGCAGAATGCTCTGTTTTCCCGGAGTCTTTTATTGATTTCGTAATTTTTCGACGATGGGGGATTTCAGTGAATGTTTGAGGAAGTAAAGCGAACGTTTCCGATGAAGATTCTCCATGAAGCTGTCAGGGCGCGCCCAGACAAGAAAAAGCGCCATGAAGCGGTCAGGGTGCGCCCAGACATGAGAGTGACGCCTCCCCAAGGTCGCCATCGGTTCGACACGTCCGGAAAGTAGGTGAGTTGGCGGCACCCACGAAACAAGGCACCCACGAAACACGGCTCCCACCTAACAGGGCTTATCAACGCACGACCAGCGTAGTGGGCCTGAGAATGTTCACGACCGGAACACCACCACTGGCTGTACGGAGCGAACAATTGAACGAGGATTTTTGGCCAATTAGTCATCCTATATATTTATGCAGACATTCTGTATGTTTTGTCCTGGCAATACAGCCGTGTCCGCAGTTCTCTGTCTTCTCACTATCGCGTAGTCTGGCAGGCGCAGTGCAGGCGTAACCCCATAGCTCGGCCACCGGACAGATACAACAAAAGCCGTGCATAATCAGTCCTCACGAAATCTTGGCTAGATCATACTATAGAGATATGGCAGTTTATCGGAGTACCTGAGAATTGGAACTTATAGAGCTGGTATAAATTCGCCTTACAAAAGTCGGTCAAAAACCATACGCATCAGGGAAAATTGATCCGAAAGCCGAAATTAAACCTGTGGCAGTGTGAGAAAGCTATGATTTCTTACCATTCTTAATAAATATGCAAGATGTTCAGTAGTATTTGCCTAATCCATTGAGTGCATGTGTGGGTCATGCAAGCGAAGCAGTCAGTCTCACATCGGACTAACCCAAATGAACGTGATTGTATGCGAATCATGGACGAACGCTTTTGTTTGGACAATGATAACGTTTTAGTGATTTGTTTGGGAACCGCCATATTTGTGCGACAAAGCAAGTTCCAGTCATGGTCGACTATTTGAGATGAGTAGAAAATGCGGGTCATTTGGCTGCTTGTGACTCCCCCGGGGAAGTGAATGCGCATTTTGTCGCTTCAGGCTGTTTGCTCATCGTGTTGGTTCGAGATCTATTCCCCTCTTTCACTGTGAGTGTAATGAAGCAAATTACGTGCGCTCGCGATCCATTTCCCGATGAGATTTATCAATCCCGTTTGTATTTTCTGAGTGGAACAACCATGTATGTCGATACACGAGAATGATTTTGTTTTCCAGAAGTAGGAATGTAATGAACAGCAACTAGGTGGAAGCTTGAGACCTATTCTCTCTGACGATGCTCGAGTAACTCCACGCTGATTTTAAATGATTTTCCCAATCGTGTCATTCGAGGTTCGGAGAATTCTCGTAATATCGTAGAGTTCTAGGAAATTCGAGTGAGAAATAGGTGGTTAGAGTTTCGCTTGCGAGTACAAAACCCGACCACCAAACGCCGATGGACACATCCGGTTTCACCCAATTTGTTTGATATTAATTGTATCACCATGATCAATTCTCTGCTTCTTCTTTGAGAGGATGCGTGCCTGAACGCAAAAAAATCAACCAAACTGAAATTTGCATCAAGCATACCTCACCTATGAGTAAGCAGAGTAGGAATGTCGCAACATCGGATCACAATCGCTGGCTCGTTTGGTGAACCAGCCCTTAATGTCAACTCAACTGAAAGCATATTCGTGTGAAGATGTGTTTGACTGGTTGTTGTTCCCTCACTGCTCGTTGGTGAGAAGAAATCAGGCCATTGTACATGTGCATTGTCGTTATCTCAGTGAAATACTCCATGATCCATGCACGATGCACCTCATCTCCAAACTCAAAGAAATTGTTAGAGGTGAATGAATACTCGGATCGATTTTGGCCATTCAATGAGACTGCCATAATTAGGAAATTTGTTGGATCCTAAACCGAGGAGGAACTTGGTTCCGAGCCCATATCTTTGGCTTTAGAACTAGGGAGGATGCCGAATCAAGTTTGTGATTTTTAAAGCTCTAGCTACAACCTTTATGCGGCCGTACTGTATAAAATCCGGTATCTGGAAATGGTGGGGCGCACTAGTACCAACCACTCTCCTTCACCCATCTGGCGCAAAATTTGGCCGATTCAAACCAACGCCGATCCAGTTGAATTCCTGCATGATGCGTTTTACGAACTATCGCCTATCGCGCTTCATCCCCGGTTTCCAAAACTGCATGAAAAAAACACGACACCTGATATTACCTAGCAGCATCATACAAATCCGTAGATAGAGACAGTTCATTAAAGTGTATGCCTTACCTGTTTGCCGGCAATCTGCTCGAATTCCACTCGGAATCCACCGTATTTACACAAGAGACTGTGACTAATTAAATGACTTCGGCGAATGATCGCAATACCTTATATTACGACGTCCTGCCAATTAGAAAAACAGCTTTTAAAAAGTCATTTAAATTGGCCAACTTCGAAAGTTTCGTAACAAAATGTGTAATGGTCACGAACCACATGAAACAGAATTTGTTGTACATGGACCCCAGCACCTGTTGTAAAGTCACACCACCAGTATGGTGCACTACCACGAGCCAACGTTCCATGGTCGTTTTGGGATTAAAATCCAATCCCCATGGTGTGAATTGGGCCACAGACTGCTCGCATTATTGTCCGCGAAAGATGTGACTACAGCTTCCTGCGTCAGGGGTAAAAGCTACACGTGTCTGTTATTCTGAAAATGCGGTACAAAGTCCAGTTCCTGTAGACGCTGCAGCCGCGGCCATAAGATTCGATGAGTGTAAAATTCAGGCACATACCACTCAGTGCAACGGTAATCACCGGCCACAATCGATCCCATTTGTACCGCAGATTGCATCGCAGATATTTTGATCCGCGAGCCATGGTTGGAATAAACAATATAACACATGAAAACCTCGATATCAAATTGATATCGTTAGATTTTCACGACGACCGCTACGGGGTAAAAATTCGACTGAATTTTTCTAAATCACGCCCTCGAACCGTTGTTTCAATGAAGAAGCAACTACTGAATTTAATTCACTCATTCGTATTTAAAAATGATTTTCTAAAGCTCCCGGCTGAAACCCGGAACACAAATGTTCTATTCATACCGCAGCTCATTGAAAAAATTCATGAATCCCGAGCTAGTCGATCCAAAGTTCGGTACGCCTGTAGCTGCCGCATTTTCTCGGAAGTGTTGAACAAAGTGTTGGCAAAAGTCATCTTTTTTGGGGAACATTTGAAGATTTCACGCAGGTTGGATTATGAGAACCGAGATCCGGCTTGGAACACGTAATGTACACGCACGTAGGTACTGCCCTAAAGAGTCTAATGTTGTTCGATTGGTGGCATTCAAATCATGCCAATCATATACATCCTACATCGGACACCTGCAAAAAACATGACTGGCTTGTGTGGATTCAATGCGTGGCTGGATGCCTTCAAACTATAAAGGATACAAGGTTCAAATATACGCCCCGACGGAAAACCTGGCAACGAAATCCCACGGAGAATACGACAAACAGTGGTGTTTGTCTTCAGAAGGGTCACATTTTGGAACAGTGTGGACATCAAAACACAACACCGGTAAACACTAGTTCATGAAAACTAAACATATTGCTCGGGATATTTCATTGTTCATGACTACAACCAGAAATATATATTTCTCAATATCAAACCAACAAACCATACTGAGAATCGACCCAAATAACAAAGTGTACATAGGCGGTGGAAAAGTAAGCCGCCAAAAACAACATTGACCTAATAAAATATGATACACTGCGGAAAGCTAAGCCGATGGGCATAAACAGAAAAGAATCAAAGATGAGTTTGTGGTGAGCACAATCAACAAGCGTGTCTCGCCGAAGAATCAAATTGGCATGCGTGTCCGAATATCAGTCGATGGTTTACTGGCCCAATGGAAATTTGAGTGGAACAACCTGGTCCGAGGCTTCGCTCTCGCTCGCACGTGGGAAACAGAAGTCCGGAGATATATCACAACGCCAACCGGGTGGACAGCAAAGCACCGTGGTGGTCCAAGGGCAACAGTTTCTCTGGAATAGAAGGCAGACGTGGCAGACATATTTCGATCACCCAAGCGAAACGCAGGAATTTACAAGCAGCCACTGGGAGTACTGTTTAAATAGCTGACCAAATAACTCGCTTACCATCTGATTAAACAGCTAACAAGCTGGCTACCCAACCAAATGAGCGAGAAACTAACCTACGGAACGACAACCCAACCGACTGAAACAAAACTAGTCACATGAATAACGTTGCCAAGGTCGTATCCGCTGTCCCCGTCCGTAAAATCATCCACCAATTTGAGTTGCGGTGAATATCCCGCATCCAGTCTTCTGTGATCTGTTCACGTGACTGCTGTTCACCCAGGCCAATCGATCGTGGCATTAGCATTTTGCCACTTGTTCCCGCAAACTGCATGTCAACCTTACTTGCCTCGCATGGATCCCTCGCCTCTACTTTATAATTCCCTCATCTTTACCGGCCCGATGTATAGATCGCGAAATAATGATAGTAGTAAATTGTTGTCCTGATATTCAGCATCCGCATGTGTCCTACTACGCTTCCGTAGACGCAGGCTGAATGTGTAACATTGATGAACATACGATGTGAAACGGTTCAAAGTATGCGGAATCAGCCTTTGAGATACTTTAACCAGATATCGCTCACATCTTCTATCAGGATTATTGATCGTTGCCACGCCAGATGAAGCTCTCGTAAATGGCGTTCAGACTGGACATCTCTGATTTCTTTAAATGTACCATAGTTCGACCACTGTCAGTGTCTGAAAGATGGACGCCAACTGCATTGGAGCATCATGCGTTTCATTGAGAAAACCAAGAATGAGGTAGTAAAATGGATGTGACCGATCTTGAGAACAATGAATTATCCAGGACATCGCTTGCGTAATTGAAAGGGGTATCGCAGATTCGGATACTTCCATTCTCCGCCTGCAACGTATGCCTCTGAGCTTCGTAGTCGTATCTCATCCGAGGCGACAACCAATGCTAGTTTTGGTCACGCGGACGATTTCAAACATCTCCACGTTCGAATCGCCTTAATCGATCTGTCCATCTGAGTACTGATAGTGGGATTAGATACGGGAATTTTCGATGGTGGTAAACCAGTCTACTCTGAGAAGTCTAGCTGTTGCGGACTCGAGACTCCCTAGAGTTCCATGAAATACGAATTGCTGATTATTTTCAGTACGAATGAAGGGCGAAGCCTTCATTAAAACTTCCCAAATCTATTCACATCATCTTCGCTCCACATGTAGATCAGATGAAGAACAACTCCCCTGATGGGCGAGCACCCACCTCAGAAATTGTCATTCGAGGAGCCAGCCAACACGTAACCACGTGATGTGGATTCCGTAAATGAAGGATGAGTGACAATTTTCTCCGTCCCACTGCAAGCTATTCGCACCACTGATAGGCCCCCTAAGTTCGGGCGGTGAAATGCTCTGAGTGATAGCACAATTACCAGCTTAGATTCGATACATCCCGGAATATTGGAAGATGCGCGACACTGATGATGGTTCTCAATAAGGATAAAATGGATCTGCAGTACTCTTCGTCTTTTCAGCCTAGATTGGCTTCATTTATAAAACGATATCTCGTAGAACATAAGGTTGATGGAAACTCGGGGACTGCGCCTACCTGATGAGTATCAAGAAGGGCGAAACCGGTCGTTGGCTATCGAAGAGTTCTCAGCAACCTTGTGAGGAGTTTCCTTCATGAAAACAGAATGTCTATAGATTTATCCGGATGAACTAGAATTGCTCAAATTCGCTGATGGCATAAGGACAAGGAAACTCTCAATCATGACACCATACGCGAAATTCCGGGCGATTTCAACTGCCCCGAGAACAGGTTTCATGATACAACTTCTGATATTCATTACCGGTTTTCTTGCAAACACTACACCACAAATATCACATCCGGTTTAGATTATCTGGGAAGAAATAGACGTTCATTAAACAGATTGTACAGATCGAAACTCGAAGACGTCACGCCTCGAAACGGCCACAGAACGTAATAGAAATAGTTACCGCAACTCAAAATGGTGGATGAATTTACGGACGGGACAAGCGGATACGACCTTGGGAGCGCCAAGTGGGACATCCGGGTATTATGTGGGGTGTCAGACAAATCCTACATCATCCCGGTCGGTGATAACATGGACCAGTTTCACAGTTCACCGCTTGCGTGCGACAAATCCGAAACAAATGACATGAGCGAAAGAAACCATTCGACCATTGACTATGCACATTATCAATCAATTCCGCCAAAATAATAGTGCAATATTGCTACACATACACACGTCCAAATTCCAAAATCCACCATTCGTCAGGGGCACCTTGCACCGCATACGCCCTCAATGACAGAGAAGCACACCCGAACAGGAACCAGGCCGGCGGTTGCAAATGCGTATCCGGTAGTTCCGTGGGTGCGGGTTGCATTTCATCGCCTCGCGTTGCATTGCACATGTATATATAGAGAGGATGTGGGGATTGGCGTTCGTAGGCAACCAAGGACTAGCTGATCACGACAATCCCGATGATAGATCTACGTATGCTGGTGTTGGCCGTGCTGTTGGTCTCGGTTGCAGCTCGGCCTGGGCAGACCGAACGCATTCCGACGTATTTCGGATCGTGGGGCAAACTTGGTGTATGTTGATGAAGAACGTTTGTTGTGTCTCGTGTTACTCATGTGACCAGATTTCTTCAGTCGGTTGGGTTATTGTTCCGTAGGCTATTTTCTTGCTCATTTGGTTGCCTAGCCAGCTTGTTAGCCTGTTAGCTGGTTAGTCAGATAGTTAGCGAGTAACTAGGTGAGAGATTTAGTTAGCACGCCCTGTGGCCGGTTTTGAACTCCAGCGTTGCATTTGTGTGATCGAAATATATTTGTTACGTCTGCCTTCTGTTCCAGGGAAACTGTTGCCCTTGGACCACCACGGTACTTTGCTGTCCACCCGGTTGGCGTTGTGATATATCTCCGGATTTCTGTTTCCCACGTGCAAGTGAAAGCGAAGCCTCGGACCAGGTTGTTCCACTCAAATTTCCATTGGGCCAGTAAACCATCGACTGATATTCGGACACGCATGCCAATTTGATTCTTCGGCGAGACACGCTTGTTGATTGTGCTCACCACAAACTCATCTTTGATTCTTTTCTGTGCACGTCCTAAGTCTTAGTGTTTTTTTGAATAAACCGCAGCCTATGATCCCAGTGGTCAATTTATCAACTTCTGTTCGACAACTGGGTAAATGTTTGAGGCCAATGCGATCACGTAAATTCCGTGGTGATTCCGTGCATTCGCTATCTTGTGGAATCATATCTGTCACCATTCCTTATTCGAGGCGAAATTGTACGAGGTCTGTGAAGTACATGGGACCGTTTGAAGCAGGCGTCAGGTTAGATTATCACGCTCAGGTGTTGTTGTTACTGTTGGCTTGCACAGTTTAACTGATCAGTAGACATTCACGGAGACGGAAGCTCGAGTGTTTTCTACGTACTAGTCTTTAGGAAGTAATCTGTATACAATTAATCACTTGCACTGAGGTATGTCTTGCGCCAAAATATGAAAGAGGACACTTGTGGTCTCCTGGCTAGTTTGTCCGTTGCCAATACGTTTTACTCGCATGCAACTGTTCTTTTGAGTCCGTGCAATGCTTACTGGACAGTTTGGTAGAAGTCTTCATCTCGAAAATCTCGAGGTTTCCGTATCGAATTTTATCGTAACTGTATAAGTCTAATGTACTCCTTCAACCGTCCACATCAAAAGTTTTCGGCCAACAGTTGCTCCTGTCTCCAACATCGGGTATATCTGCCATGTATATTGGTCACATACCCGACAGATCAAGGCGTCCCTGTCATTATGCAAAATAACTTAGACACATCACGTCTAATTAGCCTGAATCATCGTAGACGGTTTTTTAAAATACGCTTCACGGCAGACAAAGATTCGTCGTTCAAAACTTACTGGAGCGAGACCGCACTTGGCACTCGGCGGATAGATCGTATCTGACGCTCCCATACTCCGCGGTAAATGCAATAGGGGGAATGAAGTGTCATTCGATCCCGTGGAATAGCGCTCTCCTAATAACGGGATCACAATTTATGAATTCCAGAAACTGCGTACTTTTAGTCCGGCTCGAATGAACTTACTGCCTTGGACATTGTGCACTTGTTTTGATGAACCGCAGCAGTTAACAAAACGGAGAAGTGCGTGAGTCTTCCTCTACTGTCGTCCGGCCGAAGTAATCCACACTGGTGATGGCAAACGTGTAACCATGTTTTACTCCGCAGGCTGGTTAAAATTCCACTGGCTTCACCGACCTTGCCTTACATGACAAGCACTCAAGCACAAGCCTTTTAACTGCGGCTGCCCCTGTGACAACCCAAAATTTCTGACGCGTAACAAGTATAACATGCGACGTGCCAATGTGTCCAGCCGTCACATGATCGTATCTAATCCAAAAGTGTCGACCAGGAGAAATGTTGAGATCCCTGTGAGATTTGGGCTTTCATGCGACACGTATCAGTCCTTCACAAAGTACTAGAGAGAGTTCACGTGACGTGTTAGCTCACTTCGAATTCCGGGTCTCATCGGAACGTGATTCTCTGATGAGGGCATAAAAATTCCTGTTGAAAGGCGTGCTGTTACACGCATTGCACTATCGAATATTCTGTTGCCCTCAGTTCATCAAGTCGCTGTGCACAAAGTGAGGGCAAAGCTTTGCCTCCTTCTTCAGCTTTATGCGAAAGTACAGTTTCAGTCACCATCATCCGTACTGTTCGTTCCAATCTAGTTCATGAAGTATAATAGGAGCGTAGGTTGCCAAATGCTAATACTTTCGGAAAAGTAATGTTCGAAAGGTTGGACACTTTGACTTTGAGGCCCGGCATATCATCGGAAAGCCATTTGACATGGAGAAGGTTTGTCCAAAAATGCGGTAGCATGAATAGAGTCGGCGCGCTGAACCACCTCCTCGTGGTGCGGACTGGGTAGCCAGGATGTAAGTCTATTGAGCTAGGCTCTCAGTAACTTCACAATTTTTGTTTCAATGTTTCGGTTACTTTTCACAGCGTACAGTACGATGATGCCCCCATACCACTCCCGACCAGTACACATGAGAGTCGTATGGGTCTCACGTATGAGGAATAGGGCATGTGCTGCAAATCGAAACCGGCTAGGTAGCCCACCTTCGTGTTCACGCCTATGAAATTGTTGTAACAAAAGTGGTGGCCCGTTCGGCTTGTGCTGATTGTTCCCGTCTTCTCCGACGAAGTTTGACCTGAGTCAACACGACCTGCACGCGCACCCCAACCTGCACAAGTATGACCGAGTTAAGAATTCATGTGTCATGTGGTCCCAACGAGAGGAGTCACAATCACTATTGCGCCGGGCTAACCATCTATTTACGTCTTGCGACATGCCAACCGCACTGTTCGCGAGGTCGGAGTCGGTTGACTACCAGAATCAAAAACAGGTCAAGCTGCTTAACTGGCAGGCACGACCGGATGGATCATCATCTCGTGGCTCTAACCAAAACATCGGTCAAAACAGCGACCTACTCGTCACAAGCTGATCATTCTAGCGTCTGGTTTGAAGAAACCGTGGGTTGCATGGTGTCACTCTTGAAATCCAATTGTGACAGTTCGCTTGTTAGTATTGACCTTCTGGCATTTGCCCGAGGGTTGCTGTCTGGTATCATAATACTGGAACAAGCCCTGTCCCATCTGAACCTTCTGTATAAAATGAGGTGAGTGGGAGTATGGTGCTGAATATTGTTCCCTCACCTTATGTCGGCCATACGTGTAATCGATTGTGATGTCGACCTTTTGGTTTCACCACCGACAGCAGCCGCTCAAACTGCCTAATGAGGTGACGCGTGCCCGATTAAAGCCACATCACAGAATGGAGATCACAAGGAGCTCCCTGATACCGAGGCTGACGTATTTGCTCATGGTCGGCCAAGTTCACCGAAACACGCCCAAAATGTTGGACGCTTTAATCAGGCAATCCATTCGTGGCCGGCTATGTCTGCCAAAGAACACCCCAATCTGCTATATCCAGGCCGCAGAAGAATATGTGAGAATTGGTACCAGTTTCTGAGTACAACCATCCCGATGCAGCGGATAACGCGTAGGGAATAGCTTCGGTCGACCCAGTGCCGAGTACTACGCAAAGTGTATCCCCGGATATTTATCCGCGGAATCCAGGTCCGATAAAACCTGCTTAGGACGACAGTATGAAGTGCCCAGCGTGGTCGTGTTGGCCAGACAAATCTGTGGTTTAAACCATGGCCAACCGGGGAGTTTGGTGCATATTCCTTTCGTAGTCCTGCTGGATCACGCATGAAGCTAGATGTACTCGTCATACCTGGGTTGCAAGGTAACTTGGGAAACATCTCCTTCCCATAGGATACACAAAGTTCGAGGAGTTGAGAGCAGTTATGTGGACGCCATTTATCATCCTGAACTAATCGCTGTTTGGGAGCGCCGAGTAACTGTGAGCAGAGCAGACCGGACGCATTCCGAAGTATTCCGGATCGTGAGGCAAACTTGGTGTATGTTGATGAAGCGACCGAACGCATTCCGGAGTATTCCGGATCTTGAGGCAAACTTGGTGTATGTTGATGAAGCACGGAATTTGTGTCTCGTGTTATTCATGTGACTAGTTTTGTTTTAGTTAGTTGGGTTTTCGTTCCGTAGGTTAGTTTCTCGCTCATTTGGTTGGATAGCCAGCTTGTTAGCTTGTTGGCTGGTTAGTCAGATAGTGAGCGAGTTAGTTGGTCAGCTGCTTAAATAGTACGCCTTTTGGCACACCTTGTAGCCGTTTGTAAATTCCTGTAAATCACAACCTTCGGTGGGTTGGGAGCAATTAAGTGGACGCCTTTTTTCATCCCGAACAAATCGCTGTTTGGGAGCGCCGAGAAACTGTGATAGATGTAAGCATAGTATCAGGTGGACATTGAGAAATTGTGTGGATTGAGCAGAAGCAGAAATATGGTGCTGATGATTGTCCCCTCGCCTTTGTGTCCGCCTTAAGTGCAGTGGACAGTGATCTCGACATTTTGGTTCATCAAACGACCACCATTTCTTATCGAAGGATATTCTTTACCCAATCCTCCAAGGCTGCTGTTCTACTGAAACCTTGTGAGGTCACGATAAATGAATTGCGTTTCTTTGTCCTTGTGGGCTGTCGGCGTACTCAGGACACGTTTGTGCGACACGGCTGTGCTAGACCCTACCGCGCCTTGAAGGGCATTTGGACCTGACTGTCCTTTCTTCACTTGCTGGCCTATGCACGGATGTTTCCAAACCAAGCATTATTAAACTTTCAGAATTCATCTGGTCTGAGCGGAACTGTTGGTGGCAGCACTTCGAATGGGACGGTTGTAGCGACCCAGTAACCCGCTCTTCAGCTCACAGTCGCTCACTGGATCACGAGACTTGTTTTTTTTTGCGGAACTGTTGGTGGCAGCACTTCGAATGGGACGCTTGTAGCGACCCAGTAACCCGCTGTTCAGCTCACAGTCGCTCTTTTTTTCATGCCCACAACAACGTCACATTAAGGTGACTTATCGGACATTGATTGTTTGTACCGTCTAGTGAGCGTAGTAACAACTCATGTGCTGACACGCCCGCGTACACGCAAACGGACCTACATATAGGGAAACCGAACACAGTCAGCACACACCGACTCGCGCGTGAATGGACTAGGACCTGCCTAGCATGTCAACGTTCTAAGGTTATTCGGCATACACGATCACCCATAGGAACTTTGGCTGCTCCTGACAGCAGATTCGATATAGTTGGTCCTCTACCCCCATCCAACGGCTAGTCCTACATACTCGCCATTGTGGATTGTTTCACTCGATGGCCCGAGGCCGTCCCCATCAAAAACATATCTGAAGACACCGTTTCTCGAGCATTTGTTAGCCGATGCATCTTCACATTTGGTGCTCCCTCGTATATCACTACTGACCGCGGCTCGCAGTTTGACTGCCACCTATTCCGACCTGACAGAACTGCTCGGTTGCACACACATTCATTCGACGGTCTATAATCCTCAGGAGAATGGATTAGTTTCATCGTCACTTGAAGTCTGCTATTATAGCTAACAACGATCCCAGTAATTGTTGGCGACATGTTACCAGTGACATTACTACATTTACGCACCATGTTTCGTTCCTCATTGCATTGTTCACCGAAAGAGTTAGTTTTTGGAACAACTTTACGCATTACTGGGGAATACTTTTCGCCCACTGTAGAAACCCCGACCAATTCACCCTCCTATGTGAATCAGTTGCGAGAAAATATGTCGAAACTCCGATATCATTCATCTCGCATTCCCAATAGTCCACCATATGTTCCAACAGATTTGTCTACTTGTTCACATGTTTTCATACGTTCTGATTGTGTTAAAAAACCCTTGCAACCCCCATATGACGGTCCTTATCTTGTGATTTCTCGTCACCCCATGTATTTCACCATGCAATTCAACAATAAATCTGATACAGTCAGTATCGATCGTTTGAAACCAGCTTATACTTATTTTGTTGATTCAGGACGTCTTGGAAACAACGCCGGCGATGTCAAACCCAAAAGCAATGCGACCGAATTTTCTTCGAAGCCAGCTCATGCCACGTCTCCAAACGAACAAAGCAGAACCACACGCTCCGGTCTTCATGTTCACTGGCCCGATGGTTTTGTCGCTGGAACACCCTGATCATGACACAGCCTTCTTTCTAGGGGGAGGGAGATTTTTTTCCCTGCACTCACAAATCACGCTACAATCGTGACTAACTTGACTACACAGCTCACAGTCGAGGCCTTCATCCCAAGACCTAGTTTTTCTCCCTAATAGTACAAACCACGATACACATGCGATATCGACTGTCTACCGTCTGATACGGTAGCAAAAAGTCATGTGCTGACAACCCCACACACGCAAACATCCTACAAATAGGATGCCAGCACAGCAACACGACACAACGCAACAGAGCTTCGCGCGTCGCCCAGCTCGGAGCAGAGCCGCTCAGGATTTTTACGCCGTTTCACTCACGGATATCCAGGACTACGTGTGGCTGTTACAACAGCGAAGAAGACACGAAACATGCATCCGCATTTACAACAGGATTTATCAAACTGTACCTGCAAAACGATAAGTCCTTGTTTGCATATATATACCTATTGTAATAATTTTACTCAACAAGCTGATATTGTTAGTGCTCCCCGTTTTCTCGTTCGCACAACTAACTTTCGAGTTCCAGTAGAGCATCAACACGCTTTCCTCGTCGTATCCAATATTCTCCTGTGACCATTCCACATCCATCAGTTGCATTTACTTTTCATGGCTGTGACCACGAACTTCAAAAATAATCGACAATAATTTGAACAAACCTCAAATCCTGGAATTACACCAGCTTGTGCCACCCCTTTTGGGAAGTGCTATTTCCTACCAAGATTCTCAGGTCACACCGTCTCGCCAAATTGTGTCCACAAGATAGCGAATCCCACGTGTTGATTTAGGGAACATGTGCGATGACAAGTTCAGAGAGCGGCTTACATTCAGCTGAAACTCGACAAAGGCGCTATAGGCGCGAAATGGGAACAACAAAACGGGAAATCATGTTGCACACAATAGGAATTGAAGAAAACACCAACACGATGAACCCTTGGAGTGATTTTGCGATATGCGGGGAATCATATCGAATTTGTGGACACACGCTTTGTGAGTGCACGGACCCGTAAGCGGATCGCGATTGCCTCCTCTGTGACCAGACAATGATTTCTAGTGAACACGTCTTGGTGCATGGTACAGCGTTTGGAACGGAATCGATCTCATGACTCGTATCAACCAAATGGCTACCACTGCGCTCGTAATAGACCTCCGTGAGTCGGTTCTCAGCCTAAATGCGTTACGCCTATTTATTTCTTGCATAACAATCGTGTCGTGCATTTTGTGCTTCCTGTTGTACAACGGCAGGTGAATCAGAGAACTAGCATACTTAGAACGTGAACTGGCAGTTTAGATTCAAGATGTATGGGCATTAACTGAATGGTCCCGAACCACACTGAGTGAAGAGGCCAAAAACGAATTTGCGGGTCGTATGATGTAGGCGCTGAGGCAGATGGCCCCCGCCCAGGTTCTCCCTGAAATGAAGGGCTGATAATAATATGTTTTCTTTTTCCTGTAACTTGTTTCATTTTCATAGTTGTGGTAGAAACGTCTTGAGATGAACCCATTGAGATCTTTTGCGAGGTATGCTAGCTAGCGAATGATTTCTGTTTATGTTCGTTTTAAGAGCTGATCTTTCTCGCCATGTGAGCGACACATCGAGTCAAATTCCTTTATGTTGCCGTGAGACCATACTATATACAAACATATTGTTCTTGATAATTCATGGAGGAAAGCATTTGATTCAGACCTCACTTGTACGGGCACCTAGGCAGGGTTGAGCCCCACAGATTGTGGTGACCTTCAAGCACAAACCTGGTTACATCGCTATCGGTTTCTATGCTGAGTAGAAAGAAACTTTTCTTCTGAAGCAAATTCTCGAATGTAAAGCCAGCGCGCACTCGACTGAGGTCGTTTCGTGGGAACGATCTAACATGAAGCTAGAAAATCATAATTTGCCTCCGTATTGAACTGTGGGTTTCGACGGTAAATAAACATGAAATTTAGCATGTAGGGCTGATTTCTCCCTGTAATTCACATTGCTTGAACCTTGCGAGGAATGGGACGCTTGTGTCGAGAATCCGGACTGGTGTCTGTGCGCCTGAAGTTTGGAGCTATTTTAACTTCATTTCTTTTGAATCTCGAGAGTGGAAGACCAGTTTCCTTTTATTCTGGGGATACTATGTAAAATTTTTCATCGTTGAGCTTACTTAGTCTTTCGCAGCCAGAAAGGTTGCTACTTGGGCTAAGGTCCACGAAGGAAAGCCTAATACACATTACCTCATGTGTCCAGGCCATGAGTTGGCTCTCAGTATAGGGTGTCTGAAACAAGCCGACTTCTACGACTAAGGCTAACGGTACGCGTCTTTGGAACCCATAGGTTATAATTCACCTGGCTTCACGCGCCTCAAATCTCAACACTATAATCAGTTCACACTGGTCAACTAATGAATCATCTATCCACAGTTCCTTGTCTCAAATACTTTTGGCAAAATAAATTTCCCAGTAAGCTCAGAATATCCAACCCACTTTAGAGCTCTCCTTTTTTTTACCCCCTCCAGGTCGGATAAGGTACAACCATTGTTAAAATTTTCTTTTCAGCTTCCGTCGACGAATCCTGAAGCGAACCGAAATTCGCACCCAATCTCCTGTTCGCTGAACCATACTGATCATCTTCTCGACCACTTGGGTGGCAGAACAGCAGATTTGCGGAATATGGTGGTCTTTGTAGGTCCTGACACCATTGTGTCTGTAACGATGGCATTACAACGGGTGGGAAGCTAGATTCAATAGCCGTTGACGACGTCCATATTAAGTTTAAGTAACCAATGCTGAACACCTAATGGGGCCAGTCCACGACAGAGCTGAGTGGTTGTCACATCTGTAATCAATATCAATGGTCTACATGATCTGGATATCCTAATGAACTTATCAAATCGTCAAAAGTGGATGGGGTAGAGTCTGTTTGTGCAAATTTCGCTGGTGAAGATTAGGGTGGCAGGGGCACATAGGGCTGGATGTGCCCATCTGAAAACTTGCGCACTCTATAGGATCTTGTTGGAATCTTGAGGAATGCTGAATTATATGCCGGGTGCCTGTTTTGACTGTTGCAACGCTGTTCAAGTTCGACTAAAAATGAATTCGTTTCTCTAGTTGGTGACTTGCTGGGATGAAGCCATGTTGCAGGCCAGATGAAATGAGAGATGAGATAATTTTATTCATCAGTTCGTAAACTACCAAACGTGTGTATTGAGCTATAAGGAAGTTCCCTGAACCTGATCAGATTTTGTCTGAAAGCACTTATTTGTGAGCTAATGTGGTTGGTATTTTATTGTTTCTTTCGCAGGAAAACCATTTATGCCCGTAGCTAATACCATCGCGATGACCGGCTTAGCATCTAGCATGCGAAAGAATGGAGCAACAGGGGAGAAGCCACACACGGAGAGTGATTCCGTAGCAATGAGTAACCTGAAATAAGCGCTAGTATAGGGATAATAGTAATTCCGGTGGATACGTCTGGTGATAGAGCGCATGCTATAGGTTGCTCCCATAGAATTTAAAGCACCCAGCATTTATTCGGTAGAAAAGAGCTATGAATTGCCTGGTCTTTGTTGGGAGACTACCTTTGGTGTTTTCAGCTGCGTGGCAGTCAGTTTTACTTCTGAGGATGCCGAGTGGTTTCGTTATGTTAATGAATGGAATATGAGTGTTATTGCATTGTCATCTTCAGTTAGTGCGATGGGCGTGTGTTTACTTTATCGCATTAGATGGAGCATGTTGGTGAACCCATTCTTGATTCAGACTCATGTTTCTGAAACTCAGTCTCGGAAATCTCAGCCTGGCGTGTATTGTGGTGTAGTTGTTCACCAAATCCGCATCTCAGTATAGTGGGGTCTAAGAAAAACATTCATGATTCCCGATGTTTATCAGGTAGGAATTTGGAACTGCGTAGTGTTTCGCCGAAACATCGATCGCAAGGCTGCTTTCACGTGGTCGGTGTAAGGTGATGCGCTTAGGTGGACGTCGCGTGATAAGTGGAAGCCCGAGTCTTGTGAAATTGTTCAGAGTTAGATTAGAATGGAAAGCAATAACTGTGCGAATCACGCGAACCGATGCCACCAGCCACGTTTTCCCTGAATATCACACGAACTGAATCATTATATGAGAAATTTACACACACCCATACAAACACATGTGCACACGGTTTGTGTCACCAAACTCATCGAAAAATTAGTGCGAAATGCCTGTTGTTCGATACGACCCTGAACGCTGATGACTTTGCTTTTGCAGCGCCTGATTCAACACACACACACACACACACAAGTATCTCAACAGAGCATGGGTTTAGAATGGGACGAACGGACGAATTTACCCTATTCACATACTAGGTAGAAAACACCACAGACCGTTTGATCATCCACACAAAACCATGGGATTCCATGAAGCT